>NC_091259.1:91100000-91310000 GCF_042477335.2 Ovis canadensis
AACACACTTGTGTGCATGTGTGGGTGTAAGGAGGGGTGAGGCATGCATGTCAGAGCTGTAACACACTTGTGTGCATGTGTGGGTGTGAGCAGGGGTGAGGTGTGCTCGTCAGGGCTGTAACACACTCGTGTGCGTGTGTGGGGTGTGAGGAGGGGCGAGCACAGCCTGCATCACCTGTTTGTGGTCCCTGGGCCTGGGCACTCCCGAGTGGCGGGAGCCTTGCACCTTCCTTTCGAAGCAGACTCTGGTAACAGGCCTCCTCTCGAGGCCTCCGTGAGAGCCGCTTCCTGCCGGCTCAGATGGTAGACAGTCTGCCTGCAATGCGGGAGACCTGGGTTTGGTCCCTGGGTGGGGAAGATGGGAACGGCTGCCCACCCCAGTTTCTTTGCCTGGAAAATCCTATGGGCAGAGGAGCCTGGCAGCTGCAGTCCATGGGTTCACAGAGTTGGACTTGGCTGAGCGACTGACTCAACACAAAGCCTCAGTATCTGTCTCCCTGAGTCTCCAACAGCTGGCTCCAGTGTCTTCTGGGAGTTCCGAGGAAAGCCTGCTCCCCACTGAGGGCTGGGGGGGACTGTCTCGGGCACCTGCCCCCGCCCAGGCTTGGCACTCTGGGGGCCCGTCTGCCTGGAGCCTCCAGTGCCCCGTGGGTGGTCTCAGCAGCCACTGCCTGGCCGGGTCCTCAGGGAGAGGAGGGCAGGTGTCGGCCCCGAGGCTCCGCCTCGAGGTCTCGGTTGCCTGTCCTGTGACTGAGGGGCAGAGCTTGGGCCTCTGAGATGCCAGCCTGTGCAGCTCCTCTTGGGGAGGAAAACCAGCCCAGCATACGGCGCCTCTCCTGGCTTCTGGCTCCAAACCAGCCTCGCGCCCAAGGGGGCGGCACAGCCTGGCTGCCCGCTCCCCTTTTGTCCTGGGAGCCTGGTGCCCAGAGGCGCAGGGACCAGGGGCTCAGAGTCACACAAGGGGGTGGGCTCTCCCTTCAGAGGGAGCCTGGGTGCTGCCCGCCCCGGGCCTGGGTGGGGAGGGGCCCACGCCAAAACCCTGTGGTCCCCACACAGACCTCTGCGGCTCTGAGCCGCCAGCCAGCTCCGAGCACCCCCTTTAATCCCTACCCTGCCCCACCCGCCCCTCCCCTAAACCAGAGAGGAAAGCACAGCACAGGCTAGGAAGAGGCACCAGGTGCCCTGGGGGGCCCCAGACCAGACGGACCGGGGCAGTGATGGCCAGGGACCCCGCCAAGCCCAGAGCTTGCACAGACCAGGTCGGCCTGAGCCCACAGCTGTGCCTGGCAGAGCCCCCCCGACCACCGCCCCTCAATTCCGCCCTGGGTGGAGGGAAGGGTGGTAACGCTGGGCCCGAGTGGGGACCCAGGGGCAGAGCAGGTTGGCACACGCTTACCCTCCAGGCTCAGAAGCAAGAGGGGAGCTGGGTTTGGAGCATGGGGCATTGTAGCCAGCCTGGTGGGAACTGGGGCCCTGGGCAGGCTGGCTGGCAGCACCTGCCCCAGGAAAACCCCTGGTTCACAACCCCCCCCCCCACATTGCTGGGTCCATTCTGGCTCCTGTGGGCTCACGCTGCCTCCAGGAAGGCCCCCTGGTCTCCCCCCCATCGCTCGGTCCCCTCAGGCTCCTGTGGGCTCAAGCTGCACAGCACTGATCCCGGCTTTCTCTAGCAGCCCTTTGAGGCCAGAATAGGCAGGGAGGGGGCAGAGAGGGCGAGGCTGTGGTGGTCTCCTTCCCTGCCTCTGCCTGGCCCAAACTGCTGCCTGCGGGCTGTTGGCGGACTTCCGCCTTGGGCCTGCTAGCCCCGAACCTACAGGAACAGCAGACGGGCCCTGGGCTCGGGACGAGAGCAGGGGCCAGAGGAGGTCTCTGCAGGTGGAGACCTGGCTGGCCCTCATGAGCACAGCCTCACAGGCGGACGTGTCTCCAGGGCAGCTCCCCTGCCGTCTGAGGCCCCTGCAGGCGCCACAGCCCGGAGACCCACTCCAAGCCCGCGGGCCACCGTGCCAGTCTGGGCCTTTGCAACAGGACCGCCCAGCCTGTCCCCGCTCGTGCTGACGTTCAGGCCGCTGACTGCCCAGCAGAGAAAACGGACTCTTGGAGGGGCTGTGACTCAGCCCAGCTCACGGAGCTCAGGGGTGAACCGCCAGCCTTGACCCTGTCTGCAGACCTGCTTTCCAGACCTTGGACCTGGCTGTCCTGGTGGAGTTGCGGGGCGGCCGGTGAGGGTGTGATGTGCCCTCCAGTCCCCCATACCCCAGCCCGCCCGGAGTCATGGCATCTGTGCCCTGCAAGAGCCCCTCAGCCCAGCAGGGCCGCTGGGTCCCGGAGGACTCGGGGAGGAGGCCCCCTGAAGCTGGTGGCCCTGCAAAGCCAGGCGAGGGCTGGGGGTTGGCGCCTCGCCTCCCCGACCCAGAGACGGGGCTGAGGTTGGCCTGGCCAGGCCGTGGTCCTCATGGACCAACCACCCCCTGATGAGCTCACCACTAACTGCTTCTGCTATTTCTGGACTCTGCCCCCATCCGTCCTCCTGCTGGAGACAGAAATAGCCTGGTGCTCTGAGAGTAATTATTGCAGACGCTTGAGCGCAGGCTGACGCTCAGCAGCGGGTCCCATCCCTGACTCAGCACCTGCTTCAGCCCTGGGACCCAGGGGGCACCTGAGCCCTGATGGGGGCCCATGGGAGCCCGGAGCCGGGGTCAGCCTCTTCTCCGGGGAGCAGGACTCGATCAGGGAGCCCCCCAGTTCCCTGGGCCTCAGCTGCACCTTGCCCTCTGTCACCGCACCCTCAGGTCTCAGGGAAGGAGCAGGTGGGAGAGACGATGGAGACGGCTTCCGGGACGAGATTCCCCGACCATGGGGCCCGGCTGTGCTGCTATTCCTGTCTCCACCACCCATGGAGACGGAAGCGCTGGAGTCACAAGCATGTGGCTGGTGTTTTGCAGGCCCTCTGACGTTGGGAATGAGGGGAGGACCATGACAGGGCCCGTTCAGACCAGGCCCGGGTTCCCAGGGGGCAGCGCAGGGCCCGCAGCTAAAGCGGGGCGGGCTTGGGGCCTCTCCCGGGACAGTCCCACCTTCGGGAGATCCGGCTGGGCGTGGGACTTATTCTGGCCCTTTCCTCAGTTGGCTCTGATGAATCTTGAAGCCAAGGTCAGGGTCGGGCGAGCCCAGGGAGCAGGGTCCCCTCGGGGGTCTGTCCTTCTGCGGGCACGCCAGCCTTCTCCATCTTGCCCCCATCCGGGTCACAGGCCCCGTCTTGGGAGAGCACAAAGGTCCTCACATGGGTGGCACTGTGCGTGCAGCCAGGTGGGGCCGCAGGGCATACACGGCCGGGACAGTGCCATCCAGAGCTCACACGTGCCCTCTGCAGGCAGATGCGCCTGGGACAGTGACATCCAGACCTCACACGTGCCCTCTGCAGGGCAGCCAGATCCAGAGCTCACACGTGCCCTCTGCAGGGCAGACGCGGCAGTGAGATCCAGAGCTCACACGCGCCATCATAGAGCAGCCGTGACTCCCTGCAGGGCGTGCACACTCTCACGATCTCTTCACCCAGGAGCTTGAGGCACAGAGACGCCCATCCGCTGGCCCAAGGACACAAAGTCCAGAGGGCGGAGCGGGGGCCACCACAGCGCCCCACGACCCACAGGCTCCCTGCACCAAGGGCTGGCGGGAAGGAGGCTCCATGCCCTTACAGGCTCCCTGCACCAAGGGCTGGTGGGAAGGAGCTCCTCGGAATCGGCCTGATGGGCTCAGGCCAGCATCACCGTCACAGCCTGTGTGTCCTTTCCTTATACCTCAGTTTTCTCATCTGTGTAATGGAGACAGTAGGACCCAGGTCAAAGTGTGGTCATGAAGGAAGACACTGAGCTGCTCCTGACCCCTGTCCTGCCTGCTGCCAGGGCCCGTGTAGGGTATTTTTCCAGTGCCCCTGGGTGCACTAAATTGTTGTCTAGATCTGTCTGCTTTCTAAGGCCTAAGGACAAAATTTAGACCTGACCACCCTCGAGATTCGGAGCCTGGATTTATCGTTTCATGCTCAGCAGCCCTGACGGAGCACCCACACTTGCGACTGAGGGTTCAGAGTTCTGCTGCGTGGGGTGTGGGGGCAGGTGGGGGTCGTCTGCACCCGTCAGAGAGCAGGGGGCCCCCTGAGCTGGAAACCACCTTGCGTGCTCGGCTTGCCTCATTATGACCTTTTTAAGTTCATGATAAAGTGGGTTATGAGCCTGGAGCAAAGTGGCCGGCAGGGTGGGTGGGCAGGTGACGGAGCAGCAAGGGGGATGGGGGGCGCCTGGGGTCCCTCGGTGGTGCCACCACCTGGGCAGCCTGCATCCTTTCGTTGCCAGCTCACAGCCTGGCGCTGGGAGTCCAGCGAGACCCACTCTCACTCGAGGGGCGGAGGACAGCCCCTTGCCCCGTGCTGGGGAGCCCGCTTCTGGGGGAGGCAGGGCACCCCCCAGTCTCACGCCTGCAGGACTCCAGGCCAGGCCCCTGCTCGGACCCGAGACCCCCCTCCTCAGGCGTCCAGGCCAGGCCCCTGCTCGGACCCGAGACCCCCCGCCTCAGGCGTCCAGGCCAGGCCCCTGCTCGGACCCGAGATCCCCCACCTCAGGCGTCCAGGCCAGGCCCTCCTCGGACCCGAGATCCCCCGCCTCAGGCGTCCAGGCCAGGCCCTCCTCGGACCCGAGATCCCCCACCTCAGGCGTCCAGGCCAGGCCCTCCTCGGACCCGAGATCCCCCGCCTCAGGCGTCCAGGCCAGGCCCCTGCTCGGACCCGAGACCCCCCTCCTCAGGCGTCCAGGCCAGGCCCCTGCTCGGACCCGAGACCCCCCGCCTCAGGCGTCCAGGCCAGGCCCCTGCTCGGACCCGAGACCCCCCGCCTCAGGCGTCCAGGCCAGGCCCTGCTCGGACCCGAGACCCCCCGCCTCAGGCGTCCAGGCCAGGCCCCTGCTCGGACCCGAGAGCCCGGGGGTGGCTGTCCTGCTCTAGGGCCATGGCGCCGCTCACGCCAGTTCCCCGGAGCTGCTGGCCGAGGGCGGCCCACCCTGTCGAGGAGGTGCTGGCCGAGGGCGGCCCACCCTGTCGAGGAGGTGCTGGCCGAGGGCGGCCCACCCTGTCGAGGAGGTGCTGGCCGAGGGCGGCCCACCCTGTCGAGGAGGTGCTGGCCGAGGACGGCCCACCCTGTCGAGGAGCTGCTGGCCGAGGGCGGCCCACCCTGTCGAGGAGGTGCTGGCCGAGGACGGCCCACCCTGTCGAGGAGCTGCTGGCCGAGGACGGCCCACCCTGTCGAGGAGCTGCTGGCCGAGGGCGGCCCACCCTGTCGAGGAGGTGCTGGCCGAGGACGGCCCACCCTGTCGAGGAGCTGCTGGCCGAGGGCGGCCCACCCTGTCGAGGAGGTGCTGGCCGAGGACGGCCCACCCTGTCGAGGAGGTGCTGGCCGAGGACGGCCCACCCTGTCGAGGAGGTGCTGGCCGAGGACGGCCCACCCTGTCGAGGAGGTGCTGGCCGAGGACGGCCCACCCTGTCGAGGAGGTGCTGGCCGAGGACGGCCCACCCTGTCGAGGAGGTGCTGGCCGAGGGCGGCCCACCCTGTCGAGGAGCTGCTGGCCGAGGACGGCCCACCCTGTCGAGGAGGTGCTGGCCGAGGGCGGCCCACCCTGTCGAGGAGGTGCTGGCCGAGGACGGCCCACCCTGTCGAGGAGGTGCTGGCCGAGGGCGGCCCACCCTGTCGAGGAGGTGCTGGCCGAGGGCGGCCCACCCTGTCGAGGAGGTGCTGGCCGAGGGCGGCCCACCCTGTCGAGGAGGTGCTGGCCGAGGACGGCCCACCCTGTCGAGGAGGTGCTGGCCGAGGGCGGCCCACCCTGTCGAGGAGGTGCTGGCCGAGGACGGCCCACCCTGTCGAGGAGGTGCTGGCCGAGGGCGGCCCACCCTGTCGAGGAGGTGCTGGCCGAGGACGGCCCACCCTGTCGAGGAGGTGCTGGCCGAGGGCGGCCCACCCTGTCGAGGAGGTGCTGGCCGAGGACGGCCCACCCTGTCGAGGAGGTGCTGGCCGAGGACGGCCCACCCTGTCGAGGAGCTGCTGGCCGAGGGCGGCCCACCCTGTCGAGGAGGTGCTGGCCGAGGACGGCCCACCCTGTCGAGGAGCTGCTGGCCGAGGACGGCCCACCCTGTCGAGGAGGTGCTGGCCGAGGACGGCCCACCCTGTCGAGGAGGTGCTGGCCGAGGACGGCCCACCCTGTCGAGGAGGTGCTGGCCGAGGGCGGCCCACCCTGTCGAGGAGGTGCTGGCCGAGGGCGGCCCACCCTGTCGAGGAGGTGCTGGCCGAGGACGGCCCACCCTGTCGAGGAGGTGCTGGCCGAGGGCGGCCCACCCTGTCGAGGAGGTGCTGGCCGAGGGCGGCCCACCCTGTCGAGGAGGTGCTGGCCGAGGGCGGCCCACCCTGTCGAGGAGGTGCTGGCCGAGGGCGGCCCACCCTGTCGAGGAGGTGCTGGCCGAGGACGGCCCACCCTGTCGAGGAGGTGCTGGCCGAGGACGGCCCACCCTGTCGAGGAGCTGCTGGCCGAGGGCGGCCCACCCTGTCGAGGAGGTGCTGGCCGAGGGCGGCCCACCCTGTCGAGGAGCTGCTGGCCGAGGGCGGCCCACCCTGTCGAGGAGGTGCTGGCCGAGGGCGGCCCACCCTGTCGAGGAGGTGCTGGCCGAGGGCGGCCCACCCTGTCGAGGAGGTGCTGGCCGAGGGCGGCCCACCCTGTCGAGGAGGTGCTGGCCGAGGGCGGCCCACCCTGTCGAGGAGGTGCTGGCCGAGGACGGCCCACCCTGTCGAGGAGGTGCTGGCCGAGGGCGGCCCACCCTGTCGAGGAGGTGCTGGCCGAGGGCGGCCCACCCTGTCGAGGAGGTGCTGGCCGAGGACGGCCCACCCTGTCGAGGAGCTGCTGGCCGAGGGCGGCCCACCCTGTCGAGGAGGTGCTGGCCGAGGGCGGCCCACCCTGTCGAGGAGCTGCTGGCCGAGGGCGGCCCACCCTGTCGAGGAGGTGCTGGCCGAGGGCGGCCCACCCTGTCGAGGAGGTGCTGGCCGAGGGCGGCCCACCCTGTCGAGGAGGTGCTGGCCGAGGACGGCCCACCCTGTCGAGGAGGTGCTGGCCGAGGACGGCCCACCCTGTCGAGGAGGTGCTGGCCGAGGGCGGCCCACCCTGTCGAGGAGGTGCTGGCCGAGGGCGGCCCACCCTGTCGAGGAGGTGCTGGCCGAGGACGGCCCACCCTGTCGAGGAGCTGCTGGCCGAGGGCGGCCCACCCTGTCGAGGAGGTGCTGGCCGAGGACGGCCCACCCTGTCGAGGAGCTGCTGGCCGAGGGCGGCCCACCCTGTCGAGGAGGTGCTGGCCGAGGGCGGCCCACCCTGTCGAGGAGGTGCTGGCCGAGGACGGCCCACCCTGTCGAGGAGGTGCTGGCCGAGGACGGCCCACCCTGTCGAGGAGGTGCTGGCCGAGGACGGCCCACCCTGTCGAGGAGGTGCTGGCCGAGGACGGCCCACCCTGTCGAGGAGGTGCTGGCCGAGGGCGGCCCACCCTGTCGAGGAGGTGCTGGCCGAGGGCGGCCCACCCTGTCGAGGAGGTGCTGGCCGAGGGCGGCCCACCCTGTCGAGGAGGTGCTGGCCGAGGGCGGCCCACCCTGTCGAGGAGGTGCTGGCCGAGGGCGGCCCACCCTGTCGAGGAGGTGCTGGCCGAGGGCGGCCCACCCTGTCGAGGAGGTGCTGGCCGAGGGCGGCCCACCCTGTCGAGGAGGTGCTGGCCGAGGGCGGCCCACCCTGTCGAGGAGCTGCTGGCCGAGGGCGGCCCACCCTGTCGAGGAGGTGCTGGCCGAGGACGGCCCACCCTGTCGAGGAGGTGCTGGCCGAGGGCGGCCCACCCTGTCGAGGAGCTGCTGGCCGAGGGCGGCCCACCCTGTCGAGGAGCTGCTGGCCGAGGGCGGCCCACCCTGTCGAGGAGGTGCTGGCCGAGGGCGGCCCACCCTGTCGAGGAGGTGCTGGCCGAGGACGGCCCACCCTGTCGAGGAGGTGCTGGCCGAGGGCGGCCCACCCTGTCGAGGAGGTGCTGGCCGAGGGCGGCCCACCCTGTCGAGGAGGTGCTGGCCGAGGGCGGCCCACCCTGTCGAGGAGGTGCTGGCCGAGGACGGCCCACCCTGTCGAGGAGGTGCTGGCCGAGGGCGGCCCACCCTGTCGAGGAGGTGCTGGCCGAGGACGGCCCACCCTGTCGAGGAGCTGCTGGCCGAGGGCGGCCCACCCTGTCGAGGAGGTGCTGGCCGAGGACGGCCCACGCTGTCGAGGAGGTGCTGGCCGAGGGCGGCCCACCCTGTCGAGGAGGTGCTGGCCGAGGACGGCCCACCCTGTCGAGGAGGTGCTGGCCGAGGGCGGCCCACCCTGTCGAGGAGGTGCTGGCCGAGGGCGGCCCACCCTGTCGAGGAGGTGCTGGCCGAGGGCGGCCCACCCTGTCGAGGAGGTGCTGGCCGAGGGCGGCCCACCCTGTCGAGGAGGTGCTGGCCGAGGACGGCCCACCCTGTCGAGGAGGTGCTGGCCGAGGACGGCCCACCCTGTCGAGGAGGTGCTGGCCGAGGGCGGCCCACCCTGTCGAGGAGGTGCTGGCCGAGGACGGCCCACCCTGTCGAGGAGCTGCTGGCCGAGGGCGGCCCACCCTGTCGAGGAGCTGCTGGCCGAGGACGGCCCACCCTGTCGAGGAGGTGCTGGCCGAGGGCGGCCCACCCTGTCGAGGAGGTGCTGGCCGAGGGCGGCCCACCCTGTCGAGGAGGTGCTGGCCGAGGGCGGCCCACCCTGTCGAGGAGCTGCTGGCCGAGGGCGGCCCACCCTGTCGAGGAGCTGCTGGCCGAGGGCGGCCCACCCTGTCGAGGAGGTGCTGGCCGAGGACGGCCCACCCTGTCGAGGAGGTGCTGGCCGAGGGCGGCCCACCCTGTCGAGGAGGTGCTGGCCGAGGGCGGCCCACCCTGTCGAGGAGGTGCTGGCCGAGGGCGGCCCACCCTGTCGAGGAGCTGCTGGCCGAGGGCGGCCCACCCTGTCGAGGAGGTGCTGGCCGAGGGCGGCCCACCCTGTCGAGGAGGTGCTGGCCGAGGGCGGCCCACCCTGTCGAGGAGCTGCTGGCCGAGGACGGCCCACCCTGTCGAGGAGCTGCTGGCCGAGGGCGGCCCACCCTGTCGAGGAGCTGCTGGCCGAGGGCGGCCCACCCTGCCGAGGAGGTGCTGGCCGAGGGCGGCCCACCCTGCCGAGGAGGTGCTGGCCGAGGACGGCCCACCCTGTCGAGGAGGTGCTGGCCGAGGACGGCCCACCCTGTCGAGGAGGTGCTGGCCGAGGACGGCCCACCCTGTCGAGGAGGTGCTGGCCGAGGACGGCCCACCCTGTCGAGGAGGTGCTGGCCGAGGGCGGCCCACCCTGTCGAGGAGGTGCTGGCCGAGGACGGCCCACCCTGTCGAGGAGGTGCTGGCCGAGGGCGGCCCACCCTGTCGAGGAGCTGCTGGCCGAGGACGGCCCACCCTGTCGAGGAGCTGCTGGCCGAGGGCGGCCCACCCTGTCGAGGAGGTGCTGGCCGAGGACGGCCCACCCTGTCGATGAGGTGCTGGCCGAGGGCGGCCCACCCTGTCGAGGAGGTGCTGGCCGAGGACGGCCCACCCTGTCGAGGAGGTGCTGGCCGAGGGCGGCCCACCCTGTCGAGGAGCTGCTGGCCGAGGACGGCCCACCCTGTCGAGGAGGTGCTGGCCGAGGGCGGCCCACCCTGTCGAGGAGCTGCTGGCCGAGGGCGGCCCACCCTGTCGAGGAGGTGCTGGCCGAGGGCGGCCCACCCTGTCGAGGAGCTGCTGGCCGAGGGCGGCCCACCCTGTCGAGGAGGTGCTGGCCGAGGGCGGCCCACCCTGTCGAGGAGCTGCTGGCCGAGGACGGCCCACCCTGTCGAGGAGGTGCTGGCCGAGGGCGGCCCACCCTGTCGAGGAGCTGCTGGCCGAGGGCGGCCCACCCTGTCGAGGAGGTGCTGGCCGAGGGCGGCCCACCCTGTCGAGGAGGTGCTGGCCGAGGGCGGCCCACCCTGTCGAGGAGCTGCTGGCCGAGGGCGGCCCACCCTGTCGAGGAGCTGCTGGCCGAGGACGGCCCACCCTGTCGAGGAGGTGCTGGCCGAGGGCGGCCCACCCTGTCGAGGAGCTGCTGGCCGAGGACGGCCCACCCTGTCGAGGAGCTGCTGGCCGAGGACGGCCCACCCTGCCGAGGAGCTGCTGGCCGAGGGCGGCCCACCCTGTCGAGGAGCTGCTGGCCGAGGGCGGCCCACCCTGCCGAGGAGCTGCTGGCCGAGGACGGCCCACCCTGCCGAGGAGCTGCTGGCCGAGGGCGGCCCACCCTGCCGAGGAGCTGCTGGCCGAGGGCGGCCCACCCTGCCGAGGAGCTGCTGGCCGAGGGCGGCCCACCCTGCCGAGGAGCTGCTGGCCGAGGACGGCCCACCCTGTCGAGGAGCTGCTGGCCGAGGGCGGCCCACCCTGTCGAGGAGGTGCTGGCCGAGGGCGGCCCACCCTGCCGAGGAGGTGCTGGCCGAGGGCGGCCCACCCTGTCGAGGAGGTGCTGGCCGAGGGCGGCCCACCCTGCCGAGGAGGTGCTGGCCGAGGGCGGCCCACCCTGTCGAGGAGCTGCTGGCCGAGGGCGGCCCACCCTGTCGAGGAGCTGCTGGCCGAGGACGGCCCACCCTGCCGAGGAGCTGCTGGCCGAGGGCGGCCCACCCTGTCGAGGAGCTGCTGGCCGAGGGCGGCCCACCCTGCCGAGGAGCTGCTGGCCGAGGGCTGCCCACCCTGTCGAGGAGCTGCTGGCCGAGGGCGGCCCACCCTGCCGAGGAGCTGCTGGCCGAGGACGGCCCACCCTGTCGAGGAGGTGCTGGCCGAGGGCGGCCCACCCTGCCGAGGAGGTGCTGGCCGAGGGCGGCCCACCCTGTCGAGGAGGTGCTGGCCGAGGGCGGCCCACCCTGTCGAGGAGGTGCTGGCCGAGGACGGCCCATCCTGCCGAGGAGCTGCTGGCCGAGGACGGCCCACCCTGCCGAGGAGGTGCTGGCCGAGGGCGGCCCACCCTGTCGAGGAGGTGCTGGCCGAGGACGGCCCATCCTGCCGAGGAGCTGCTGGCCGCCGGCCGTCTGGTGCTGCCCGGGGATGGTCGCAGCAGGGCTACCAGTACGGAGGGGGAGGGGCCCCTGCCCCCGGGCCTGCCACGAGGACTACAGGGGGGTGGGTGAGCTCAGAAACAGAAGCCCTGTCGCGTGTGGCCTCAGGAGCTGTGCCTTCTCCCTGAGGACCTCGTCTCCCAACGGCGGTGGCAGGACCGGGACTGGGCCTCCTGCCAAGACTCCGGGTTAATTAGGAGGACTGAGGTGAGCGGGCAGCCGGAGACGCAGGCCAGCGACTGTGCAGCCAGGGTTTGCAGAGCGCCCCTCACACACCCACGTGCATTTCCACGGGGGCAGCGAGGGGCCTGGGCAGTCACGGCCATCGGCTCAGCCCTCCCTTCTCACAGGCTGTGTGGCTTAGAGTAAGCATCGCAGCCTCTCTGGGCCCCTTCCTCTGCTGATAAGTGGGCAGCGGGATTAGTTCCTCTCAGGCGATGGGGTTAACAAGAGGGGCAGGAGCAGCTGGTGCAGCCCACCGGCCTGCTCACCCAGCCCACTGTCCGAGCCAGTAACAAGCCCTCGCGTGCTTCATTTTCACAGTGTAAAAATCTATGTTTTGCACTCTTGCACACTTGCACTCTCATGCTCATTTAAAAATGTATGTTTTCACTGATTTTTATGACTTTTGTACATTTACTTTTTGTCCTGTTAAGGTAGCTATTCTGCGCAATTTATCCGTCTATCACTTACGTGTATATGTATGCGCGCATCCTGGGCTATATGAGTATGTGAGAAACGCCAGGCTGGAGGAAGCACAAGCTGGAATCAAAATTGCCAGGAGAAACATCAATAACCTCAGGTATGCAGATGACACCACCCTTATGGCAGAAAGCAAAGAAGAACTAAAGAGCCTCTTGATGAAAATGAAAGAGGAGAGTGAAAAAGTAGGCTTAAATCTCAACATTCAGAAAACTAAGATCATGGCATCTGGTCCCATTACTTCATGGCAAATAGATGGGGAAACAGTGGCTGACTTTATTTGGGGGGCTCCAAAAATCACTGCAGATGGTGATTACAGCCATGAAATTAAAAGACACTTGCTCCTTGGAAGAAAAGTTATGACCAACCTAGACAACATATTGAAAAGCAGAGACACTACTTTGCCAGCAAAGGTCCGTCTAGTCAAGGCTGTGGTTTTTCCAGTGGTCATGTATGGATGTGAGAGTTGGACTGTGAAGAAAGCTGAGCACTGAAGAATTGATGCTTTTGAACTGTGGTGTTGCAGAAGACTCTTGAGAGTCCCTTGGACTGCAAGGAGATCCAACCAGTCCATCCTGAAGGAGATCAGCCCTGAATATTCACTGGAAGGACTAATGCTGGCGCTGAAACTCCAACACTTTGGCCACCTGATGCAAAAAACTGAAACTTTTCATTAGAAAAAACCTGATGCTTGGAAAGATTGAAGGCGGAAGGATGACAGAGGATGAGGTTGGATGGCATCACCAACTTGATGGACATGAGTTTGAGTAAGCTCCGGCAATTGGTGATGGAGAGGGAAGCCTGGCTTGCTGCAGTCCATGGGGTCGCAAGGAGTCAGGCACTGCTGAGCAACGGCTCTGAGATGAACTGAACTGAACTGAAGATCAGGAATAAGACAGGCTTGCCCTCTCTCTGCTTTTATCCAACACTTTGCTGCAAGTTGTAGCCTGAACACCTGGGCGATCAGTTCAGTTCAGTCGCTCAGTTGTGTCCGACTCTTTGCGACCTCATGATTTCCTTTAGGATTGATCAATGGTGCATGATCCCTTTAAAGTGCTGATGAATTTTGCATGCTAATATTTGTTGAGAATTTTTGCATCTGTGTTCATCATAAATTTTTGGCCTGGAATTTTTTTTTCGTGTGGTGTTCTTGTCTGGTTTTGGTGTGAGGGTAATACTGCTGCTGCTGCTGGTAAGTCACTTCAGTTGTGTCCGACTCTGTGGCCTCATGAAATGAGTATGGAAATGCTCATTCCCGCCTCTTCGATTCTTGGATGAGTTTGAGGAGACTCTGCACCAGTTTTCTAACGTTTCCTAGGATTCTCTGGTAAATGCATCGGGTCCTGGACTTTCCTTTGTTGGGGAGTTTTGGATTATTTACTCAATTTCCTTACTCGTTATTGGGCTGTTCAGATATTTTTGCTTCTTCATGGCTCACACCTCGTCGATTGTATGTTTCAGGGAATGTGTCTGTGCAGTTCAGTTTATGCAAGTTGGCCTCTGAATACTCGTGGTCCCTGAAGAGCCTGAGCTTCCACCACAGTGCCTCCTCCGTCACTTACCATATCATCGCTTTGAGTCCTCACCTAGATTATGCGTTTAATGAGATGCCAGAAAACTGTCTGTGACCTGTGCTTCCAGAATTTAGGGCCACTCTGAAGCTGAAGCTCTGTCCCTCGAAACTGGAGTTCCAGAGGTCTCTAGTCCTGAGTGAGAGGCTCTGTCCTGGAGGGCTGGAGGGGACAGACCCTGGGGAACCCAGGGCCAGGTGAGCCGCATGGGAGATGGTTGCCTGCCTGCCTGGCTCCCAGCACAACTGGGATCTGGATCTCTGGGCCGATTCAGCAGGACCAGGGAGTGGGAGAAGGGCTGAGGACTCTGGAGTAAAAAGAGCTGCGTTCCAACCGCATCTGCGTCCTTTTCCCATCTGAGACTTAGGATGCGTCCATGGGTGACCCCGACCTCACAGTCCTCCTCCACCCAGGGCAGGGCTGGGCAGACAGCAGCTCTCAGGAAGCTGCCCGTGCCCCTCCCCCTTCACCCCCTCCTCCTTCCCCTCCCCTCTCCATCCCCCTCCCCGCGGGCCTCTGCATCTTTTCTGGCCTCCCATCCTCCCTAGCCACCCGGGTAAAGGTCAGGCTTCGCATCCTGATCTGTCCCTGTGCCTGTTTGCGGATTCTCTTTCCCGTGAAATCCTTCAAGGTTACCTCCGGCTGACGGGCCTGGCACTGCTGGGAAGCGTCTCCACAGCAGCGGTCGGTCCTGCTCCCCCGCCCCCCAGGCTGAAGGCGGGCCCGGGATCCCAGCTTGGCGGTGCTGGCCTCCGGGGAACAGGCCAGGCTCCCTGCCCCGGGCTCCTGTGACCTGTGCCCGTCCATCTCGAGTCAGGCGAAAATCAAAGGACTCGATTTCTCCGTGGCTGATGTGGGGATGACCTCACTGGGCTTGTCTGCGGGCTGGGAGGCTGGAAGAGGTGTGGCCAGCTTCCTGGGGGAGGACGTGGAGCCTGCGTGCGGGCAAGGGGACCTGCCTCCCTGGGGAGGCCCTGCCCTCCCCTCAGGAAAGGGGTTGAAGCCACAGGAGTCGGTGGCCGTCAGCAAGGGTGGGATCCAAGCCGGTGCTTCAGAGGAGGGGTTGCGGGGAGTGGGGTCCGCAGGGAGTCAGGACAGTGAGCCCTCCCCCGGGCCATGGGGGACAGCCCGGTGGGCCTCCCTCTCCTCCCTCATGTCACACGGGCGAGGGGTGCTCTCAGACGCTGCCCAGGGCCCTCCAGCCCCCAGGTCACCAGCCAGGCCCAGATCCCCGTCCTCGCGGCCGCCTCAGGCCCCGCCCCCTGCAGGCAGACCCTGGCCACACCTGCCTGAGTCCAGCCTGCCCTCAGCACAGCAGGCCTCTGGGTCCTGGCTTCCTCCTGGGCTGCAGGCCCATGCATGATCAGGCGGGGGAGATGCCAGGGCCTGGCGGAGGTGCTGTCTAGGACCAGCTCTGTGCCCAGGGTCCTACCCTGGGGTGCCGGCCTGCAGGGCGAGTCTCTGCCGCAGGCCTGGCTCCTCCAGCGGGCTTCCCAGGGAGGAAGGCTTGCAGCCATAGACTCCCACACCTGTTCCGCCCTGGAACTCTGTGACTGCCACCTGCCCCGCCCCGTCCACCGCCCTGTCCTCGTGGGCAGAAGCCTCCTTCCAGCCTCCAGGGCCCGAGCTCCCTCGCAGAGTCGGCAGAGCCCAGCAGAGAGGCCTTGCTGCCAAGTCTCTTTGCCGAGAGCGGAGATCCATCCATCAGCCCAGTGAAGGCTCTGAAGAGTGGTCACAGCTCCCATTCTTCAAGATGATGGAGAGGGCGCCTCTGCAGGTGAGATAAGGGGAGCTCCCCTAGGCGGCCTCGCATGTCCATTACCTGCGCATCCAGGACAGGGCAGCATCCATCTCAGAGCCTGGGCCCCCGGCAGGACAACACCCTCCCGAGACTCAAGGGCCCATGAATCTCTCAGCTGGAGACAGTGGAGGGGGAGCAGAGGGAGGGAAGTGCAGATGTGGGAAGGGGGAGGGGCGGAGGGGGAGCGAGGAGGGGAGCGAGGAGGGGAGCGAGGAGGGGAGCGAGGAGGGGAGCGAGGAGGGGAGCGAGGAGGGGAGCGAGGAGGGGCCTGGGCATCTCTCCCTCATCTCGAGTTCCTTCCTCCTCAGATCCTGGCGCCCTTGGGGGACGGCAAGCCCCGACTCTGGAAGGAGCGGCCTCCCCCTGCTCCCCGAGGGGCTCCGTGCAGCAGCGTCTGGATGCGCCCTCCACGCCCACCCATGGGGTGAAGAAGGGCCCACCGCCGGGACGGGCGATTCGGGGGCCTGACCCACAGGGCGTCCAGCGGGTGGGAGGCCCCGGCAGGGCGCCGCACACGGGAAGGAGCATTGGGGCGGAGCATCGGGGCTGAGCGGCTGCCGCCTCCTTCGTTAAGTCCCCAGCAGGTTCTGACGCTGTGGTGACTGTTCTGCCGAAGTCTGCCTGACTCAGTGCTCACGGAAGCTGTGAACACCCACGGCTCCATCTTTACCAGCGAGGGAGCTGAGGCCCACAGGGGGTCACCAGGAGGGAGCTCCGTGCGGCGCCCACGGGCAGGGGCCGCCTGGCTGGGGAGAGGGCTCCGCGTCCTCCTGGCTCCGGGAGGGCGGGCAGACGGAGGCAGCCCGCACGGCGAATTTCGGGATTCTGCAGCCGCAGAGATCAGCTGGGTGCAGTGGAGCCGTCTGTGTTGGAATCTATTATGGTCCCGACATAAATTAATTATAACCCTTCTGCTGGAAGCAGCTTCATGTATAATTAACGTTTGCTGGAGGCAAGAGGGGCGGCGGCTGGAGAAGCTGCTGCTTCCAGGGGGCCCGACGGGGCGGGGGACCCTCTGTGCCGGGGTCAGGCCGGCTTGACCCTAACGCCCGCGGCCCTGACGCCCGCCAGCTCCTTCCAGCGTCTTCTGGGGGAGGACCTGGGCAGGGGGTCAGGCGGGCATCCCGAGAGGCACACCGTCCATTTCTTGGCGTCGTCATCCTTAAGGCCCAGAGTAACAGGACGCTTCTGCCCCTCTGACCCTGACTAAACAGTGTCCTCCTCGGCCAGGGGCCTGCAGCCCTGATGGGACCCAAGGGAGGCAGTGGGCGGTCTCCAGAAACCATGAGAAACCATGGGAAGGCTGGGCTGGGGCAGTGACTGTTCGTCCCCGTGGGCAGGAGGCTGGCACCTCGTGTCCTCCTCTAAAGGTCCAGAGGCTGCTCCTGGACTGACGGTGGTGCAGAGACTCCCCCTGAGACCGCAGGGTAGGGTCGAGTCAGAAGTACAGAATGCAGGGCGGCATGGCGGCAGGGGGCCCGCCCTCCGGAGGAGCTGGAGGCCGGGATCTTGGCTGAGCCAGCGCTTCTTGAGGGCTCTGGTCTGGACACCCCTGTGGCTTCCGATGGCTGACGCAGTCCAGCAGCCCTCCCGTCGGGCCCCTTTCCAGCCTGGAACCCCCACCTGGGTTCCGCTGCTTCCGGGAGGCCGCTGTCACGCCTGCCCCTCCCAGCGGCACCTTCTTTGCCGTTTGGGGCCGCGTGCAAACAAAAATAAAGCAAGTACAAGTCTAACCTTCTGGCCAATCGAAGTTTAGCTACCCTGCAATTAAACAAATCCGCAAACCCGCAACACATATTTACATCTCATTAGCAGAAGCCAAATGCAACAACGGCGTTCGAATTAAGAAATTAGGCACAATTATCCCGTTGGCGGTGGTGGGGGAGGTTGTCAAGGCTGGTTTATTCATTAGTTCGCTCAGTTCAGGGCCAGGCGCCTCACTGTGTGCCCTTCCTCCACCCTCCTCTCCCTTAAAGACATCGCCCTGTCTGCCATGCGGCCTGGAGCGGGGGCTGGGCCGGCTCCGCCCTGGACTCCGTGTCTGGCGGCAGGGTCAGGAAGGCTGGCACCGGCCTGGTCTCTGTGTTCTGCAGGGGCCCCGGATCCCTTAGATGTGGCCTGAGATACAGCTCCGGCAGGCTGCTCCCCATGGGAATGGGGACCTGAGGAGGCGGTGTCAGCAGTCACCCCAGGGCAAAGCACTGGCCGCCTTGCTAGGGGACCTCACTCATCCTGGGCTGGCTTTGCAGGGGGATCAACCTGGTGGGGTGAGCAGCTCAGGATGTGGGGGAGGGGGAGGTCAGTGGGGGAGGGGGAAGGTGACTGGGGCAGGGGGAAGGTCCGTGTTGCCTGTCGGGTTGATGGCCGTGGGGAGCAGAGGCAGCAGCCAGCGTGGGGCTCCGGCGGGCTCCTCGGAATCAGGGCCCGGGGGTGTGCGGGTGATGTGTTTCCAATTCAGGGGAATGTGTGGAAAGGAGGATAGTGGGGGGGTCTGGTCCCGGCCCAGGGAGGGGCGGTTAGGCGCCTGCAGGTGGTCTAAGCGCAGACTCTCCCCCCGCGCCCACTCTCCCCACGCCCAGGTGGAGCCGGCCTGCTGCGACAGGGGAGACTGGGGCTCCTGGACTCCAGCTGGGTGGAAGGTAGCCTTGAGCCGCCTGTCCCTTCCCCTGTCCAGCCTTGTCCTGGCCCTCCCCGGGGGAAGGAAGCCCCAGACAGCCCTCCACTGGCATGAATGGAGTCATTTCTCACTGAGATGTTTCAAAGAGCTTCCAGAGTTCTCAGCCAATGAGGACCAGGCAGCCTCTCCCTTCCCCACGGGCCCACGGGGATGCTCACAGCCCGGAGCCTCTGCTGGGTACAGCCTGCAGCGCCTGGGGCAGCCGATCCCGCTGGGAAGGCCGGGGCGGGGAGGAGGGTGTCGGGGGAGGACAAGTCAGGTCGACGGAGCCTTCTCGGGGCTCCCAGGAGCTAGGAGTTTCTGATGGACTTTGTTTCTGCTTCTGTTCTCAACTTGGAACCAGACAGGGGGCAGAATCAAGCAGATGGACACTTCCCCCGGGAGGCGTCATGGGGGAGGCGTCACGGGCAGGTGCTCAGCAGGTGCTCGGGAGGGCGGCTGGAGGCCCCTTCCCGAGATGTGCTTCTTTTCCAGGGGCTTGTTGTAAGAGTTGCTTGTGTATTCGCACTGCTGCTGTGGGGGTCTTCGCTGCTCCCTCCCCTGGCTGAGACCAGACCTCTCGCCCCCCCGCTCCTCCTGTCTTCCTCTCCACCCCTGAGGGCGGCATCCACACACCCTGGGCCCTGATTCTGAGGCGCCCACCCGAGCCCCACGCTGCCCGCTGCCTCTGCGCCCCGCGGCGAATATAATGGAACCTGACTTTTAAAGCATTAGAAGAAAAAAAGTGAGAGCCCTTTAAAAACAAAGGCAATTAAAAAAAATTAAGCCTTCAAGGACTTCCCTGATGCTCCAGCGGTTAAGAACCCACCTGCCAAGCAGGGGACACAGGCTCGATCCCTGGTGCGGGAAGATTCCACCCGCTGAGGGCACTGAGCCTGTGGGCCACGAGCCTGAATTCCGGCGCCCGAGCCGCCCCAGGGGGCCCGGCAGTGCAGGGCCCACGCGTCAGAGCTGGAGAGCCGGCCTGGGGCTCTGCTCCCACTCCCCTGGGTGTGAGTCCCAAGCTTTTGACTCGTCTCTCTGCTCACTAACCTTGTGTTTGGCTCCATCCCCTAGGACTTCACTCCTGTCCATTAAATATTAATAATTAATACTTAATATTTGATTAATACTCAAACATTACATTTTCACTTATTCATAGGCTCCAATTATACATCTCTGGAGAAGGCAATGGCACCCCACTCCAGTACTCTTGCCTGGAAAATCCCATGGATGGAGGAGCCTGGTAGGCTGCAGTCCATGGGGTTGCGAAGAGTCAGACACGATGGAGCGACTTCACTTTCACTTTTCACTTTCCTGCATTGGAGAAGGAAATGGCAACCCACTCCAGTGTCCTTGCCTGGAGAATCCCAGGGACAGTGGAGCCTGGTGGGCTGCCGTCTATGGGGTTGCACAGAGTCGGACATGACTGAAGCGACTTAGCAATTATACATCTCAAAATGCCCATCTTTTCATCTACACTGTTGATCTTCTCTACTGCTTATGGCATTATTAATCAAATGGCACCCACTCCAGTACTCTTGCCTGGAGAATCCCATGGAGGGAGGAGCCTGGTAGGCTACAGTCCATGGGGTCCCAAAGAGTCGGATACGACTGAGCAACTTCACTTTCATTATTAACAAAAAGACTTCCCTGGCTCAGAGGTTAAAGTGTCTGCCTGGAATGCAGGAGACCAGGGTTCAATCCCTGGGTCGGAAAGATCCCCTGGAGAAGGAAATGGCAACCCACTCCAGTACTCTTGCCTGGAGAATCCCATGGAAGGAGGAGCCTGGTAGGCTACAGTCCATGGGGTCCCAAAGAGTTGGACATGACTGAGCGACTTCACTTGCAACGTGGGAGACCAGGGTTCGATCCCTGGGTCGGGAAGATCCCCTGGAGAAGGGAATGGCAATCCACTCCAGTATTCTTGCCTGGAGAATCCCATGGACAGAGGATATAGTCTACAGGCTCGCAAAAAGTTGGACACGACTGAGTGATTAACATAACATAACATTATTAACCAAAATGCCAACCTTATTAATCAAATTGCCAACATCTGTTGAATCATTGAAAAAGCAAGAGAGTTCCAGAAAAACATCTACTTCTGCTTTATTGACTACACCAAAGCCTTTGATTGTGTGGGTCACAACGAACTGGGAAAATTATTAAAGAGGTGGGAATACCAGACCACCTGACCTGCCTCCTGAGAAACCTGTATGCAGGTCAAGAAGCAAATTGTCACCTGCTTGTTTAACTTACATGCGGAGACATCATGAGAAACGCTGGGCTGGAGGAAGCACAGGCTGGAATCAAGATTGCCAGGAGACATATCAATAACCTCAGATATGCAGATGACACCACCCTTATGGCAGAAAGCAAAGAAGAACTAAAGAGCCTCTTGATGAAAGTGAAAGAGGAGAGTGAAAAAGTTGGCTTAAAATTCAACATTCAGGAAACAAAGATCATGGCATCTGGTCCCATCACTTCCTGGCAAATAGATGCGGAAAAAGTGCAAACAGTGACAGACTTTATTTTCTTGGGCTCCAAAATCAGTGCAGATGGTGACTGCAGCCATGAAATTAAAAGACGCTTACTCCTTGGAAGAAAAGCTATGACCAACCTAGATAGCATATTCAAAAGCAGAGACGTTACTTTGCTGACTAAGGTCCGTCTAGTCAAACAGTAGTTTTTCCAGTGGTCATGTATGGATGTGAGAGTTGGACTGTGAAGAAGGCTGAGCGCCGAAGAATTGATGCTCTTGAACTGTGGTGTTGGAGAAGACTCTTGAGAGTCTCTTGGACTGCAAGGAGATCCAACCAGTCCATCCTAAAGGAAATGAGTCCTGAATGTTTAATGGAAGGACTGATGCTGAAGCTGAAACTCCAATACTTTGGCCACTTGATACGAAGAACTGACTTCTTGGAAAAGACCCTGATGCTGGGAAAGATTGAAGGCAGAATGAGAAGGGGACCACAGAGGATGAGATCATGGGATGGCATCACCGATTCTATGGACGTGAGTTTGAGTGAACTCCGGGAGTTGGTGATGGACAGGAAGGCATGGAGTGCTGCAGTCCTTGAGTTGGACATGACTAAGCGACTGGACTGAACTGTAAAACTTTTTGCTGCTAAGTCCTGTGTCTGAGTTGTTGGTTTGCTTTTCGCCCTATTAGCAGGCTTTTTCACTGGAGAAGGAAATGGCAACCCACTCCAGTGTTCTTGCCTGGAGAATCCCAGGGATGGGGGAGCCTGGTGGGCTGCCGTCTGTAGGGTCACACAGAGTCAGACACGACTGAAGCGGCTTAGCGACGGAAGCAGCAGCAGCAGCAGGCTTTTTATTTTTTTCACTTCTTTGCCTGCCTAGTGAGGTCTGCTGTCTTCCGCGTCACACGTTGTGTGTAAGGAGATCTGACGACTCCAGCTGATGTTTTACCCCTCACATTGGAGCCTCCTCTCCCGATGGGGCAGAAGAGGAGGGCTTCCGCTCTAGCAGTAAAACGGGCGGGTTTGGGGCTGGGTCCGAGCTCTGGTAAGACTCTGCTCACAGGGCTGGAGCACAGAGACCCCCGTGGGAGGTGGCCCACATCTGTGTGGGGGCTTTCTCAGGGTTCCTTCCAAAGCCTGGGGTGCATGGGTGGTGAGACCAGTGAATGGAGCAGGTCGTGGGTTTGTGGGTGAGGGGCATTCCGAGGTTGAGGGGCCCTGGGTGGGGCGTTTCAGCTGAGCCAGAGCAGGAATGAGTCCCGCCTCAGGCACCTGGGGGGCACGTGGAGGCGGCGGCTTTGGGGGGGACACCCCTTGGGAAAGGTGGCTCCTCCTCAAGGTAACAAAGCCCGAAGTTAATGAGACACTTTGATTCTAACTCTGGGTTTGGAGCCGGGTTCTGCTCATGAGAAGGGCTGGGGTTTCCATGGGGTCCCATCACAGCGCATGGAACCTGGATGGTGGTCAAGGCGGCTCAGCTGCGATCACGCTAATTGTTAGAATGCCCACAGTCCTCGGAGGAGCACAACAGAACCAGGAACCCTACAGTGAGTGAGCACAGCGCCTTGTGTACAATAAAATACTATTAGAGAAACGAAGGAGCAGGAAAACCTGACCCACTGGCAAGAGGTGAAATCAGTGGATAAAACCTTTTGGGACGGCCTGGATGCTGGGTTTAGCAGCCAGAACATTCAAAGCGGTACTGCCAATATGTTACAGGACTTTACAAAATTAATGTTAATGGGTGGACAGGTAGGGATGGCTGGCAAAGCTGTGGACATTATAAGCAGGAATCAAAAAGAAGTTCAGCACTGAAAACAGAGTTACTTAAACGAAACAATTCACCAAATGCACTAAACAGCAGACTGGAAGTGGAAGAAAGCAGGAAGTAATGAATCGGGAGACAGTTCAGTGACAATGGTGCAATCTGAAGCACAGAGAAGAAGGGGAAGGAAGGGGAAGGAAGGAACGAGCTGCCACCAGCCTGCCAGACAATGTCGCACGACACGGAGAGTGACGGACCCTAGAAAGAGCAGACACAGGGATGTGGCCACAGCAGTTCTCTTGGGAAACAGTGGCCAAGTAAGCCCCAGATTTGACCAACAGACCGAAGTTTGGCAGTCCCTTAGAAGGACACAAACAAAGAAAGCCACACTTGGGCAAACCCCTGGAAATAAAAAATGGAAATCAACTTCCCAAAGCAGTTTGAGCAAATGGACCACATACAAGGGACCGTGATGTCACGGCAGTAACATCACATCTAGAAAGCGGAGGTCAGAGGCAGCAGAGGTCAGGGGTTGTGGAGGTCAGAGGTCATGGAGCAACATTGTAAGGAATGAAAGGAAGAGCAGAGTGATGTCCGCGCAGAGTCTGCGTCCAGTGAAGCACCCCTCAGATGTGGCTGCAAAAGTAAAGGCATTTTCTGATACACAGCAGTTGTGAGCTTGTGTTACCAGCAGACTGCCCGGGACGAAAAACTACAGCACGTCCCCTGGGCTTCAGGGATATCGCACCAGAGAAACACCGGGACCCACAGGAGGAAGTGAGGAGCTGTGAAACTCACACACGTGGGGCAAGACTGAAGCCGTCTGCTTTCTTCAATCCATTTTCTTAGCAGACAGATGACTTACTCCAAGCGATGACTCAGAGCGACGACAGTCACCTGGGGCTCTGAGACGTGGAAGGAAAAGACGCAGCACAGTCGGCAAAGGATGGAGCCAGGAGACGATACTACACCCTTTTTACAGGCCTCACCCGTGGGAAGCATGAGGCCAGACATGAAGGGAAGAGGTGCAACGTAAACTCTAACCAGACTGTGATAAGATAAGGATGGATTTTATAGTCCCATTCGCAAAACAGTAGTGAAGTCACCTAGCTTGAAAGCTAACGCTGGGACGCTGGAGAATGTTCAAGGTAGAAATAGTGCAGCAAGAGGGGGCAAGCACGAAGGAGCCGACGGGGTACCCGAGTGCAGAGGGCAAGCGCATTCCAGCCACACTCGCCCACTTCGCGCCCGTCGACACACAAGAGCAGAGGCAGGCCGCCAGGATGAAACCTCCAGTTACCGCCATGGCGAGGGGAGGACGGCGCTTTGAAGGCACATCCCAGGCTCAAGCACAAGGAAGGGACAGCAGGGCCTGTGACTCAGCCACAGCTGTGGGCGTCCAGTGCGGTCAGAGCCCCAGCTGCAGCCCCAGGCCACGAGGAGCCCCGCCGGCCGACGTGCCAAGGAGGAGGCCTCTTCCCTGGACAGGGCTTGGCTCCCTGAGAAGGGCAAGGAGACGCCGTCCGGACCCCTGCACACTGCGGGCTCCGCGCGCCTCCACAGCCGGTCTCCGCGCCGACCCCCAGATGTCCTGGTGTTTGAGCGTCTCAAACAGCCAGCCTCCGCCCGGGGCTAGAGCAAAGGCAGGCAGCTTTGCTGGCTCTTCTCTCCTGCCATCGACCAGAGCCCCAGATCAGCAAGACTGCCCGCTGGGAAACGGCACACAATTCTCAGCTCACCTGGCTGCATTCTTTTCTCCCTGGAATCTGCCTTCGAGAACATCGTACCTGTAACCTATGACCTGTTCCTTTTCCTAGTTACCCCGCTGATCTCACTTTCTGCAGAAGTCTCTCCTGGGACCCACGGCCTCTGTGGGTGAGGCGTAAGCATGCTGGGGTGGATGGCCCTTTGGGTAGACCTCGGGGCCTGGGCGTGCGTGAGGGAAGTAGACATCTGTCAGCTCCATGCTGTAGAGTCTTTCCAGAACCTTCCAGGGCAGCTGCGGGTTGGGAGGAGGTGCTGACTCCTGGAGTTCATGTTCTCTCCACGCCTGGAGAGGAGGTGGTTTCTGGTTGGAGGAGCCGGCCTGGTGTTTTGAGTTCAGGGCTCGGGGCAGGTCTGCGGCTCTGCGTTTGCTGAGGAATAATTTGGGAACAGGTGTGAGAGCTTACTGACCTCAGCTTCTCCAGAGAAAACGGAGAAAGCAGAATTAAACACCTCTGGAGGCTGTGTGAGGGCCCAACACGGCAGTTTAGGGCGGTGTCTCTGAAGTGGAAGGCATCACCGACTCAACAGATAACGAGTCTGAGCAAACCCTGGGAGCTGGTGAAGGACAGGGAGGCCTGGCGTGCTGCAGTCCACGGGATCACAGAGTCGAACACAAACAGCACCTGTGGAGTGCAGTCCCCAGGGAGCACCAAGCCCTGGGCCGTTATAGTACCCGCATCCGGTGCCCAGGCCGAGGGCATGGCAGGCTCAGCCCCGGAGGAAGACGGAGTGACGGCCTCGTCCTAAATTGGGGTCCACTCCAGGGCTGAAGGGATTCAGCACCCAGGGTTCAGAGGTGGGGCTTTCCAGGCGGCAGGTGGGGGCCCTCCCTCACTAGGGAACAGGGCGGCATGCGGAGGTCCCCCACCGGGGAGTCTCCTGAAGGGCAGCGAGGGGGGCTGACGCCTGAGCCCCGATGCTGAAATGAGGCCTTCCCCCGCGATTCAGCAGCCCAGTTATTCCTCACCAAAACAGAGTCCAATTTCCCCTGCAGTTTTAGGAACCCGTTTTCATCCGAGGCTCCAGCTGGGGGTGTTTCTGAAAGGGTTGTTCTGCAGATCCTGTCTGGCTGGTGCTCAAAGGCCTGGGTCGTCCCCTCTGGCCGGCGATCAGCAGCCTCTGCTGCCAGGGAGGTGGAGGGAGGCTCTGAGGGCGGGGGAAGCCGGCCCCCCGCCCAGCCAGACCCGGCTGCCCTGGAGCTGCCCTGCGCTAAGGGCTTGTCCACCCACCTAGGTCCGGGGACTCTGCGCACAGGGAGGGTGTGCCTGGGGCTCAGCCAGATGCTCCCCCCGCCCCGGGCCCCGAGGACAGGAGGGGCAGGGACGTCAGCCCTGCTGGGACAGCAGGGGGGTGGTGCGGGGACCACCTGAGGACAGCCGGTTACCCCAACTCAGTCTGGAAATATTTGAGTGCACTGATGCAATTAACCAGGCAAAGCTTCCCTTTCTGACAAACAAAAGCTGTTTGGGCGAACGGGCTTGCTGCAGAGGGCTTCGAGGGGCTCACGGAGCCAGCTGGGAGCCTGGGTGCTGAGCGTCAGGTTCAAACCTGGAGAGGGTGCCCGCACCTGCCTTCCAGAGCTGTGTCTGCCTCCCCTCTGCTGGTGGGCACGTGGCTGGTGCAGGGAGTGAAGCTGTGACGTGTTGGGACGGCTCCACCTAAGCAGAGGTTGTGGACGCGGGACCCTGTGCAAGGCCTATGGTTCACAGCCCCTCAAAGTGCCCCGGTACCCCCTCCTCTGGGACTCTCCCGGGCCAGGTCCGCTGGGACAAGAAGGAGACCCCAGGAAGCTGGGCTGCCAGGCGGAGCAGGGAGAGCAGCCTTCGGAGGAAGGAGCCGGTCACAGCACCCCCCACCCCGCACTGTAAACAGGGCGCGTCCGAAGATGGTGAGGACCAGCTGCGCCCTCGGATTACTCTCCTCCTTCATCTGCACGCGCCGACTCACCCCGGCCTGCCGTCTGGGGGCTGTTTAGCCTGTGTCTTGCTGTCACTTCCCTCTGCCCTTCTTGCCGGTGGTCCTGCTTTGCTCTCGTCTCTGGAGCCTGACCCACACTTCTCGGCCACAGCTCAGCTCTGTGAGCAGCGTCTCCGTGGGGAGCGTGATGTCTGGTGTGGCCGGGGGGCCCGTCGCCCTTGCAGCCTAGGTTTCCCCCTCCTGGTGGGCTGGGCCCCAGGGCCTGCCCCAGAGCCCCTGGCCCTAGGACAGTGGTCGGGGTGGGCAGGGGCAGCGGGCGGGTTGGTGGGGGGACCAGGGGTCATTCCAAGTGACCTCGTGCACACACGCCTAGTCAGGGGGCCCCTTGGACCGAAGGGGACTCGCAGGAGGCCTGACAGGGTCTCGCACCCTTGCAAGTGCACGGGAAATGCCTCCTGTGCGCTTCCTCGGACAGTCCAGGCGGTCTCCTGGGTGCAGAGCCGGAGGGCAGAGCCGGTGCTCGGCCACGGTCCAGGGCTGGCCGGCCCCACACGGGGTGAGGTGTGGCCTCAGCTGCGCTGGCCCTGCTGGTCAGCGTCACGGGGGCGCAGTGCTCAGAGCCTGTCCTGGATGGGGGGAGGGGAACACGCTGCCTGAACTCAGAGACCGGGAAGGGTGGCCAAAGGTCACGCTCCACCTGTGTCAGAATCCGCGGGCTCCAGACCTTTGCACCTCCAGCTCACGGAGGGCGGGCTCAGGCCTCCCTGTCCCCCGGTCAGTGGCTCTCCTGCAGGAACCTGGGCCGTGAACGCATCTGGATGACGAGGCTGGGGCCTCTGCTCTGCATCCCCGTTTGATGAGCCTGTGATCCTCACCGGCTGCAGCCACCCAGTGGGAGGATGACCGGTTTGGGAAACAGGGGCCCTTCACCAGGTCTCAGGGGTGCTCGCCAGGGTCTGGACCTGTCTCCACTGCGGGCACCCAGCCCGGCCATGTGGACCCTGTTTGTTCTCATGGCCGGCACCACCATCCCCCAGCTGCGTGGAGTCCCATGAGGCCAGGAGGCTCCTGCCAGGTTTGAGGTGAGGGGACAGAGAGCCCTCCCCTCCCACACCGGGGACATCGCCTGTGCCAGACTGCAGGCTGTTCCCATGGGTCCATCATCTCATGAGCAGAAAATGGTGAAGGTCTCATGGAAGCCCTCCACCGTGAACACACAGAACAGGAAGGGCTGGAGACAGCCCCGGGTTGCCTCCAGCCTGTCCCAGCATCCAGCGAGTGGAGGGGTCACCATCTGAGGTGGATGGACCGAGGCCTCCTGGTTCACACACCCTGTCCTGACTCACACACTGTGTTCAGAGCCTGAATCACGAGGAAGTGATGGTCTAAACGTACAGCCCCTCTCCTTTAACCAAAGACGAGTACATTCTCCCGACTGCAGCCCAAGGTCCCAGCACGCTCACAAGTGCACATGACCCGCCTGGAACCAGCACACACACCCTTGTTGGGGGCCGGTGGGGCACGGCCTGGGGACCAGCATGTCACAGATCCAGAGTCGCCTCCTGGCTGAGGTGTGTCGTGTCCCTTGAAAGATGCGCCTCCTCTGTCACTCCCGACCCCGATGAGGTCCAGCCACCCTTCCAGAGAAGCGATCTGTGACGGGCTTTCCCACAGGAGCCCTTGCTCTGCCCCCGCGCGTTTGTTTCTACTATGGCTGAAATACGTATTTATGACGTCCTCTCGCTTCTGAGCGGGAAAAATGAGGGTCGCCGCAGCCAGGTGCCCCAGGGCCCTGCACGCGAGGGCAGGGACACCCTGATCTGAGTGTGACATGACAGGGTGCGGGGAAGGGAAGTGGTGTGTGAGATGGGCCCGCGCGGAAGGCAGACATGCATGGGGGCTGGCAGCCAAAACTTGTCTCCCACACGGCCTCTCTTCTTCCGGAGGTGTCCTGCCTCCCGTTGCCGTTTAGCCAGCATCGCCGAACAGGAGACATTCAGTCAGACACCTGGGGCTTCCCGGGTGGCTCAGCCTGCAGCGCAGGAGAGGCAGGGCCAACCCCTGGGTCGGGAAGATCCTCTGAAGAAGGAAATGGCAGCCCACTCCAGTGTCCTTGCCTGGAGAAGCCCAAGGACAGAGGAGCCTGGTGGGCTGCAGTCCATGGGTCGCGAAGAGCTGGACACAGCTGAGCGACTAGGCAACAGTTAGGGAGCTGGGTCTGAAATCAGAGGCGAGAGCGCGCAGGCGCGACTCCGACCCCCGCTCTCCTACTGTCCTCTGCGCTCCCAGGGCTGGGCGTGGTCTCTGGGTTGCCGGTCCAGGGGTCCAGGCCCTGCCTCATCCGCGGCCCAGTTACAACCTTGGGAAGCGCTGGGCCAAGCACCCGCTTCTGCAAAGTTCTGGTCCAGGGTGGGGAGTCCAGGCAGAGAGGCTAGCACTGACCCGATAAGAGCGGGCGGGAGCTCTTCTGGAAAGGCTGCTAAGATGCTAACGTCCTCAGTAACCGCCCCAGGATCGTCCCCTGTAGTCCGCTAACCCACCAGCCAGAACTCTGATTCACTTAGCGTTTCAGGATCCAGGAATGGGAGTGAGGAGGACTGAGCGGGGCTGGATGGGGCGTCATCCCGGGGCCCAGGTGGGAAGGGAAGGACCCCGGGACGTCAGAGGAGATCCTGCCCCAGACCCGTGTCTGGGCCCGCTTGAGCTGCCCGCCACGCAAGTCCATCACCTGAGCCTCAGACGGCCTCAGCCTGGACGGTCAGCCTCAGGTCCACTTTTAAAGCCTTTTTGGAAGAATTCAGATTTCCCAGGTATGCTCCACATTCTAATAGCCTCTCCCGTCTGAAAACTGGTGCATCTGCCTGTCTGTCGCTGTTCAGCTGCTCAGTCGTGTCCGACTGTTTGCGACCCCATGAATCGCAGCACGCCAGGCCTCCCTGTCCCTCACCAACTCCCGGAGTTCACTCAGACTCACGTCCATCGAGTCCGTGATGCCATCCAGCCATCTCATCCTCTGTCGTCCTCTTCTCCTCCTCCCCCCAATCCCTCCCAGCATCAGAGTCTTTTCCAATGAGTCAGTTCTTTGCATCAGGTGGCCAGAGTACTGGATCCTCAGCTTCAGCATCAGTCTTTCCAGTGAATATCAGGGTTCATTTCCTTTAGGATGGACTGGCTGGATCTCCTTGCAGGCCAAGGGACCCTCAAGAGTCTTCTCCAGCACCGCAGCTCAGAAGCATCAAGTCTTCGGTGCTCAGCCTTCTTTATGGTCATCTATCTATTGTGACCCAAATATCCCTAAAGGTGACTTTGCTGTGCAGCTCTGGAGACCTTGCTTAACCTCCCAGTGCTCCCGAAAGGTCTCAGAGCCACGGCTGTGCCCTTTCGATGCTGTGACTATCTGCCTGCTGTGCTGCAGCTGCGGGGTCTGCCAGCTCAGCACAGAGACTCCCCGCAGCCACGGCAGAGGCGGCCCCGGGCAGCAGAGAGCCTGGTGCAGCAGGACGTGGCGGGGAGGCAGCCTTTGCTTTCGGCAGGCGGCAGCGGGCTCGGGGCTCCCGGGAGCAGGGCTGCAGTTTGCCGTCAGTTGTCCAGCAGAGCTCAGGGAGCCGCCAGCCCCGGGTCCTTGCCCCACTGCATGCCTGCACTTGCCGGCTGAGTCCGCACACCCTCCAGACCCAGGCCTGGGAGCCATGCCCGCCTGTCGGCCCTTGTGCTCCGGCTGCCGGCAGGGGACAGGCTGGTGCCACCCCTCCCTCTCCTCTCCTGGGCTGGCCTTGCCTCCCTGTACGGAGCCGGGGCTCCTGTTGGGGGTCGCTCTCCATGCCAGATGAGAGACACCTGAATACCCATCAGCAGCAGAACAGTTTGTAATGCTTCCCCACAATGGAATAGCGCACAGTGAGGGAGAGAGGCTGCCACTCCACCTGCAACACAGATGCTGAGCCAAGCAGACACTGCGCAGAGAAGCCAGACGCAGGGGGTCTCCCGCTCCATGCCCAGCAGCCACCAGGGAGGCATGGCCCCCGAGGCCAGGGCAGCCGTCCTTCGGAGGGGGCAGTGCCTGTAAGAAACAGAGCAGAGTGCCTCGATGCAGATATGCTTTCTGTTAGTGTAAAAGTTTATGTAAAAACCCATCTACGTCTCTGTGAACATTCTTTACTCACGTGTCATATCATGGGTAAGGTTTATGCCTGAACACACGAGCTAGAAGAGGATCATTAAGGATGCTTTGGGCTGGTTTTTTCCATGCACAGCTGCAGGTATTCATTAACCCCGATTCTTCCTTGTCCTCTGCTGCTCAGTATAGACTAGCAACCCGGCCAAACAACTCTGTTAGTGTTTGACCACCAGTCCCATCGGAGCTGAAGGCTGCATCAGAAAGCTCTGAGATGAAAACTTGAGGTGTTAATTGATCCCTCAGGGACAGCGAGCTCCCTTCCTTTTGTAGCTGCTTTGAAGCCTTGATTGGCTCCAACAGAGAGGCACCCGCAGATGTCAGGTGGGGCCAGATCTAATTGTTTGAATCATAAAAGATCATAGTGAATGTGCCCCAAATGGGACTGACCTGCGTTTTGTGGACTCGCCGAGGCTTCCTTCTCTATAAGGTTTGTACACTCCCTTCACTCTGTGGGATATCTGCTCACGCCTGTTTTGGAGTTGCTGCTGTGCCAGACAGCAGAAGCTCCCAGCGACTGGGCAGCAGGCCGGCCACACGGCCCGGGTGACCTTCCCACGGCCGAGGGCTGGAGGCGGGGTTCACTCCAGGACTGGCACCCTGCTCAGGCAGCGTCAGATGGGACATGGGCTCCAGAGCTGGGTTCCTGCCACAGGTGATCTCCCAAGGCCCCGTAACTCCGATGCCTAGAGGCCAGTTGATTCTATATTCTGCTCTCAGGAGCAAGAAGCGGTTACAGAGTCGACGGTCACCAACACCCGCAACACCTTTTGTCGGCCAAGTCTTTGCCGCATAGGATTAGCCGGGAGCCTGGGGTCTCCACTGAGGAGTCCCCGGCAGGGCCCCGAGAGGGACTGAAGAGGGCTTGTGCCACCCTGTCCCCACGCCAGGCTGCAGAACGGGGAGGCGAGACTGTTGGGTTTGGAAGCGCGTCCAGCCCTCAGGCACCTTTCCTGCCCCATCAGCAGCAGAGTCGGGGCCCCAGGTCAGGAGCGCTGCCGTCCCGCCTTCCATGACTCTGCACAAACCCTCGGGCACCTGCTCTGGGCCTGGTTCCACAGCGCGGACTCAGAAGCCAGATATGAGACCCGACGGGGTGACGAGGGTGAACACGCCCCGCACCCCTGAAGGGCCCGTGAGGACCCTACTGTTGGGGGAAACTAGGAGCCGCGGCGTCTCCTCTGGGCGGGGGCTGAGGCTGCGGGGCGGCTTCGGAGCTGATGGCAGCATGGGAGGTGGAGGGCGGCTCTTGGAACAGCCCGAGAGGACACGCTCAGCAGGCGGACTGGAGGAGTTCCTGAGCCTCAGGGCCTCCGCGGGGCTCCTCCTCCGTAAGGGCATCTCTGGAGAGCGACCTGGAGCCTCCAGAGCAGAGTCCGCGGGCCGGGCCAGAGAAGAACCTGCATCAGAGGCGAGAGGGGACTCGGCCTGAGGTGCGGCCGCGGGCTCCCTGAGGGTGACCCGTCCGGCCCTGCAGGGCACTCCTCCAGGTCCCTGCCCGTGAGGCGGCTCACTTCTTGGTCCCAGCCCTCAAGAGACAGACACTTCTGTCTTCTAAAGGTCCCGGCTCCTCCACTGAAACCTCCCCCCCACCCCCCGCCCCGGCCCGCAGGCTCAGCTGGAAGGCCATGCCCTGCAGCTCTGGCGCTGGATGCAGACCTCCAGGCCTGAGGCCCATGTGTGCCCTCAGCCCCCGGGCACTCCACCTGCGTGTGGCTGGTCCCCTCATTGTGTCCAAGCCCAGGGAGCCCCCCCCCCCTCAGCTCACCCCCTAGCAGCTGTGCTCCCTGTCCAGGGAGGTGGGTGCCCTCTTCCCAAGGCCCCTGTTAACTAGGCTGTGTGTCCCGGGTGGTGCTGAGCAGTGGTTTATGAAGCAGTTTCCCTTTAAGCTTCTCCAGGCCCCTCAATGCACTCAGTATTTGCTGTTGCTCACTCGCTCGGTCGTGCCTGACTCTCTGCGACCCCGTGGACTGCAGCCCGCCAGGCCTCCCTGTCCATCACCAGCTCCTGCAGCTTACTCAGACTCATGTCCATCGAGTCGGTGATGCCATCCATCCAACCATCTCATGCTCTGTCGTCCCCTTCTCCTTCCGCCTTCAATCTTTCCCAGCATCAGGGTCAGTATCAGCACCAGCAAATGTCTTGTCTTGTGCTCAGGGGAGGGGCCCTTTTCCAGAGCCAGGAGTCAGAAGGTGCCAACTCCACAGGTCACTACCCAGACCCACAGGAGTAGCGCAAGTACTGGACACACGCGACCTCCAGCCTCGTCCCTCTGAGCCTTGGGACCAGGGTTGGGGGAGTCAGCCCCCCAGTTGGAGCCCTTGCTCTTTCCTCCTCCCCGGCCTGGTTCCTCCTGGTTCAGCAGTGCCTCCAGGGACTGCACGGCCAGGCCCCTAGAGCCTCGCAGGCAGAGGCCGCTGAGCCGGAAGCAGCCCAGCCCCCGCCCCCACCTCCGCCCCCTGCCTCTCTGTAAGTCAGAGCCTCAGGATGTTAGGCTAAAAATTCATCCTTCACCATCAAGAAGCAGTCTCACAGAAATCCATGAGTTCTTGGCTATGCCGGATTGATATATTGGCCTAGAAACATGAAATCTGAGCCAGCTTTATCCCTCTGTCCAAGAATATGTGGGCTTTGTTGCCAGAGCGTCTCACCAGCTGTCTGCAGTCGCTAAGGATGGATCCGTTCTCAGATGGTACCCCAGGTTCAGGAGACAGGCCCATGGCAGGCAGGGAGGGATGATACCCCAGGTTCAGGAGACAGGCCTACAGGGAGCGGCTGATACCCCAGGTTCAGGAGATGGGCCCACCGGGGGGTGGGGTGATACCTCAGGTTCAGGAGACGGGCCCACGGAGAGCGGGTGATACCCCAGGTTCTGGAGATGGGCCCACGGGGAGGGTGATACCCCAGGTTCAGGAGACGGGCCCCACCGGGGGGTGGGGTGATACCTCAGGTTCAGGAGACGGGCCCACAGAGAGCGGGTGATACCCCAGGTTCAGGAGACAGGCCCACAGGGAGCGGGTGATACCCCAGGTTCTGGAGATGGGCCCACGGGGAGGGTGATACCCCAGGTTCAGGAGACGGGTCCATGGTGGGGGGAATGATACCCCAGGTTCAGGAGACAGGCCCATGGGGCGAGGGGGGCGCTGATACCCCAGGTTCAGGAGACGGGCCCACGGGGAGGGTGATACTCCAGGTTCAGGAGATGGGCCCACAGGAGGGGTGATACCCCAGGTCAGGAGATGGGCCCACAGGGATGGGTGATACCCCAGGTCAGGAGATGGGCCCACAGGGATGGGTGATACCCCAGGTTCAGAAGATGGGCCCACAGGAGGGGTGATATCCCAGGTTCAGGAGACAGGCCCACAGGGACGGATGATACCCCAGGTTCAGAAGATGGGCCCACAGGAGGGGTGATACCCCAGGTTCAGGAGACTGGCCCACGGGGAGGGGTGATACCCCAGGTCAGGAGACAGGCCCATGGGGAGGTGATACCCCAGGTCAGGAGATGGGCCCTTGGGACCGGTGATACCCCAGGTCAGGAGATGGACCCACGGGGAGGGGTGATACCCCAGGTCATGAGACAGGCCCATGGGGACGGGTGATACCCCAGGTCACGAGATGGGCCCACGGGGAAGGGTGATACCCCAGGTCAGGAGATGGGCCCACGGGGAAGGGTGATACCCCAGGTCAGGAGATGGGCCCACGGGGACGGGTGATACCCCAGGTCAGGAGATGGGCCCACGGGGAAGGGTGATACCCCAGGTCACGAGACAGGCCCATGGGGAGGTTATACCCCAGGTCACGAGATGGGCCCACGGAAAGGGTTATATCCCAAGTCAGGAGATGGGCCCACGGGGAGATGATACCCCAGGTCAGGAGATGGGCCCATGGCGGGGGAGGGGTGGGGGGAGGCTGGCCCACAGTCAGCCGCTGTCCCAGCAGAGGCGGCCTCAGGTGGAACAGTTACAGGTGGATCACCAGGCCAAGGGCGGACAGACTGGAGCAACGGGAAAGTTTCGGTTTATATTTGAAGATGTGGGGAGACTTTGGAGAGTCATAGGATCAGATTTTTGTCTATAAAATGATCAAAACTGAACTCCTGTCTTTAGTTACAGTGAGGTCGTCACAGAATCTGCAGGACTCACGGTGCTTCTGGGTTAAGTGACGCGCTGTGATGCTCACACCTGGGGGCAGGGTCGCGTCCGCAGACACCGCAGAGCCCCCAGGATGGGCTGGCTGTGGGGCCCGGCTGCCGCTGGAGGGAGGGGTCCCTGCCCGACACCTCTTTGAGAGATGCAGGCCCCCGTGTCCCCAGCAGACGACCGCGATAGACCCAGCCCCTCGTCCTTTTTGGGCTGCACATAGTTAGCCCGCGTTTCCTGGTGTCCGGCGGCTCCGGACAACTGGGAAGGCCGCTCCTGCTTTGGGTCTGAAGCACCCTAGGCGGGAGGCCCTCTCCTGCTCGCTGCTGGGCAGGCCTGCTTGGAGACGCTGGGCCCTGGGCCCAGCCTTGCAGGGCCTCACCCAGTCTCCAGCTGTGTGGGCCCTGCTTGGGATCAGGACATCTCCTCGGCGGCCTGTGCCAACAGCCTCCTGCTCCACCCTCCAGGGTCAGGGAACCTGCAGCGTGTCCCTGCTCCCCCCGGGGCTGTGTCTGCCAGTGCCCTCCCTGATGGCCCATCCCCACCCTCCTGCCTCAGGGCATGCTCCTCCTCTGACTGTCTGGAGCGTGGAGATGGGCAAGTGTAAAAAGCCAGCACCCACGCCTGCTTTAACTTCATCACCAATTAAGTAAAACTCCTTGGCGTCCTCAAAGGAAAAATTGTATTATACATTCTTAAAAGCATATTTAGAAACATCAGCATGATCGTTATAATGCATTATGCAGCTAGTTAGATGTGCTTTAAAAAAAACTGTGTAATGCATCTTCATTGTAAGGCATCTGTTGTTTCTTGCAAACGATTAGCTGTCACTGAATCATCAATTTTTTATTTTATTGTGTGTCTCAGGCTATTTGTTCTAATTAAGGGCCAGGCATGAAGCAAAGCAAACTAGCCTCATTCTGTGGAAACTGGGTTTTCAGCCCTGCCATATACGCTGGACGAGCAGCCCCCAGGAGGGACTTGTCTTAGGGGGCGGGCAGAGAGGGTGGGGGTCCGAGGCCTCGCAGGGTGAGTCCAACCTGAGACGCCCTCATGCCTGGAGCAGCTCTGACCCTCAGAGGACGGCGTGCAGAGGGGCTCTGGCAGCCCGCTGTCCCGCGTAGGCTCCCGGGAGATGCAGGGTCATGGTGCAGGGCCCCTGGACACTGGGTGGAGGGAGGCCGGGGCTGTGGGAGGCCAGGGCGGGGAGAGGCGGGCACTCCTCTCCCGAGGCCGGACCTCAGGGATGGGACCCCACCCGATCCTGTGCCCCCCAACGCTTCTCTCTCGTTTGCAGAACAAGCTTTAGCCTCTGAGGCTTTGCCCACGTTCCAAAGAGCAAACGGAAACAGAGAGGTGAGAAAATTCCAAAACAAAGGAAGACAATCAAGCAAGACAAAATGGTAATAGTTAAGCCATTAAATAAAGTCAAGGACTTTCCTTTGTTCCCAAGGGCTACTGGTAATGTTGTGAGCTGCAGACACTCACACCCCCTGCAGCAGGAAGGAAACGCGGGCTGCCCCCTGCAGACCTGGAGCGGCTGGAACTCACCGACCGACACTGAAGATCCTCAGGACATCACCCTGTTCCCTCACCACCAACCCACCAGAAGTCCACAACCGTCCCCCCCAACCTGGCTTCCAACACCCTGGTCCGAAAGCCATGGGCAGTTCGGGTCTTTCGAGCAGAAGCTGCCCATTCCCCTCGCTGGGCCCACGCTGGGCGCCCTGCATCAGAACCACGCCCCCCACCGCCCCCCCACCCCCGGGCAGGAGACAGGCTTTGCCGAGTGCACCGAGGGGACCTGCTGCGGCAACGAGGAGGGCGTGGTGCTGAGAGGCAGTGAGGAAGACGGGTGGGCTTCAGGATACGAGTGGTGATGGCCCCTGATTCACGTGTATGCAGTGATAAATAGGGAGATATGGTCTCGGCATGGAAGTGGCCGAGTGTCCGTCAACAGCTGGACAGATGACGGAGTGGCACGTATGTAAGGAAATATCACTCAGCCACGAAAAGAATGGAATAATGCCGTTCGCAGCAGCACTGACGGATGGAGAGGTTATCGCACCGAGTGAAGCAAGGCAGAGAAGGGAACGGCCACGTGATGCTGCGTGTCTGTGGGGCCGCGGCCGTACAGACGGACTCATTATAAGACAGAAGCAGACTCGCGGACCCAAAAACCAAGCTCATGGCACCAAAAGGCAAAGGCGGGGGATGAACTAGGAGCTCGGAATTGACAGGCACACCACTCCCAGTGGTCACGTGTGGATGTGAGAGCTGGACTGTGAAGGAAGCTGAGCCAGAAGAATTGATGCTTTTGAACTGTGGTTGGAGAAGACTCTTGAGAGTCTCTTGGACTGCAAGGAGATCCAACCAGTCCATCCTAAAGGAGACCAGTCTTGGGTGCTCATTGGAAGGACTGATGCTGAAGCTGAAACTCCAGTACTTTGGCCACCTCATGCGAAGAGTTGACTCATTGGAAAAGACCCTGATGCTGGAAGGGATTGGGGGCAGGAGAAGGGGGTGACCGAGGATGAGATGGCTGGATGGCATCGCCGACTCGATGGACATGAGTCTGAGTGAACTCGGGGAGTTGGTGATGGACAGGGAGGCCTGGCATGCTGCGATTCATGGGGTCGTAAAGAGTCGGACACGACTGAGCGACTGACCTGAACTGAACGCTACATAAAGTAGCTAAGTGGCCAGGATCTGCTGTGCAGCGCGGGGAGCTGTGTGCAGCATCTTGCCCTAGCTGTCACGGCAGAGCGTGAACGGGGGCGTACGGCCGATATGTGTGTGTATCTGAACATGTGCTGTAAGCCTGAAACCAGCACAGCACTGTGAATCCCCTTTATTCTGAAAAGAAACAAGAAGATAAAGAGAAGATTCCCACACACACCAAGCACGGTCTTGGCCGACGCTCATGCGTCATCTGAGGCCCTGCAGGAAGCACACAGCAGGCAGACAGCAGACACGTGCCTGGGACTGACTGTGCAGCTGCTCCTCCCCACCGCTGATCTCCCTAGCCGGGGCGCACGCTCTCCCCACGAGAGGCCAAACGAGTTGCAGGATCTGGCGGTGTGACCAGTGGGAGCATTTGAGAGGAGCCTGGGGTTCAGGGATGGTGATGGTGAGCGGCAGGTGCACCGGGGTTCACCCAGGACAGGGAGAAGGGACACCAGGTCCCTGCGCTTCCCAGCGGCGCGGCCGGGTGGCTTCTGGCTGAGCTGCGGCTCCCAGACTTGGAGGCCGTGGTGTTTGCGCCAGTGCGCCTGGGACCCCAGAACTGCGTTGCTCCCCAGCACGGGGGCGATGAGCCCCCAGGCGTGTCCCAGATGCTGACAGCAACCGGGAGCAGCCTCTGTTTACAGATCTGCTGGAGGATGAGGCTTAAGGGGGAAATAACAAAGTTTTAATTTCAGCAAGATAATATTTGAGTTAGATAATAAAACTGGCCCTTAAATAAGGGCTGAAGAGGTCCCAGGAAAATCAACCCTGAATATTCATTGGAAGGACTGATGCTGAAGCTGATACTCCAATACTTTGGCCACCTGATGCGAAGAGCTGACTCATTGGAAAAGACCCTGATGCTGGGAAAGATTGAAGGCGGGAGGAGAAGGGGACGACAAGAGGATGAGATGGCTGGAGGGCATCACCGATTCAATGGGCATGACTTTGAATAAACTCCTGGAGTTGGTGATGGACAGGGAGGCCTGGCATGCCGCAGTCCATGGGGTCACAGAGAGTCGGACACGCCTGAGCGACCGAACAAGGACAGATCCGAGGGCAGAGCCTGAGCCTCCTCCTTTGGAGAACACCCGCGGGAGCTGAGAAGGACTTTCCCCTGAGCTGGGGCAGGCCGGCCGGCCACCCACTGCCTGTGGGTGTGAGAACCACGGAACAGGGGAGCTGGAGGCGCGGGTGACGGGGCGGCTCCTGGACACCCCGGCTCCTCCAGGTGCGAAAGGCCCACACGCTGCCTGGCAGTGGGCTCAGCCAGGGAGGAAAGTGCAGGCTGACACGGGGCTGTGCCCGAGAGGACCCTGCCCTGTCGCTGTGTGGGGACAGAAGGCTCCCCCACAGGCCCCCTCCTGCCGCCTCGTCAGCCCCTAGGGCTGAGGCTTGGGATAGAACTCGTGAGTGACTTTCCCGAGGTTGTGACAGATAGGCAAGGCCTGGGGAGCAGGGCAATGGGATCCCACTCCAGTACTCTTGCCTGGAGAATCCCAGGGATGGAGGAGCCTGGTGGGCTGCAGTCCATGGGGTCGCTAGGAGTAGGACACGACTGACTTCCCTTTCACTTTTCACTTTCATGCATCAGAGAGGGAAATGGCGACCCACTCCAGTGTTCTTGCCTGGAGAATCCCAGGGACGGAGGAGCCTGGTGGGCTGCCATCTATGGGGTTGCACAGAGTCGGACACGACTGACGTGACTTAGCAGGGGAGCGGGGGCTCCAGCTGGTCTTGCTCCTCTTGGTGCTGGGGGAGGAGCTGTAGGTCACCCCTTGGGTGAAGGGGGAGACCGAGGTCCAGGGGATGTCTCTTCCCCATGCCCTGCACCCGAGGGCCAGCCCTGACCTGCAGGAGGGTGGCTGGAGGAGGCGCTGGGGCGGAGGCTGGTCGTTGGGCAGGAACAGGCTGTGGGCAGTCATGAGGAGTCCACACTTCTTTCCAGAGAGGCTCAGCGACTGATGGGCACGCAGTTCACTGAAGCAATTCCAGGAGAGCGTGGAAGATGAATTGAAGGAGATATTGGAGGTGACATCCGTGAATTAAAGGGACCGGAGTTACCCCAAGGGTCTGTGAGATGCCTCATCGTCCCGAGGCTCTGCCTGTGTGATTCGCATCTGAGATGACACAGGAGACGCACGCCCGGGTGTCCCAGGTCCAGACCTGCTTCAAACAGCGCTGGGCGTGGACGAGGAGAGGGCTGTGCTGTTAGGGCGGCCTCAGGGCCCCCGGCACAGCAGTGTGCAGTGCTCGGCTCATTGACGCACGCCCTGCCCACCTTGCCAGGCCGCGCCCAGAGGGGAACCCGCTGCTGGGCGCGGGGGGACTGCACAGGGCGCTGAGCTCCACTCTGGGAACCCCCAGTCTCGTTTACCTGCATCTGCAAGAAGCACAGGCCCCATTCAGAGCAGGCTTGGCCTGAACTTGAATTTGCAAAGTCAGCCTCTGTTGTTCACATTCATGGACAAAGGACTGCTTCTCTTCTGAAAAGCAAACCCTCTCTTGGGTTCAAGTCACAGTTTTTCCAAGGATGAGATGCGGAGTGGAAGATGGGCAGAGAAAATGTCTCATTTTTGGTTCAAAACTGTGGGGCAGAAAGCCATTTTCAGCCAGGCCAGTGAAGGCAGAGTGGGTGCCAAGTTAACAGGGCAGATGAGAAGGCCGAGGACGCCAGGTTCCGGGAGGCTGTGAGCCCACAGCTGCAGGCTTCACTGGAAACACCTGGGAAGTGGGTGGGGACGGAGGCTCCTGGGTGTCAGCGGTCCCACCGGGGCTCAGCAGACACCCCGGGAGCGTTTTAGTCTGAGAAGGGGTGCACACGGTTTTCACTTCTGTCTGAAAAGGGAACTAAATTCCGGTTTTCACAGTTCAGAAGGTGAGAAGTAAGCTTTCGGAGCCTAGAACTTTCTTTCCGGTGAGTGGGAAGGGGTGCTCTGCCCCGTGCTGTTAACCTTTGTGGGGTCACCTGTGCCTCCCCCCCCCCATGCTCTGCCCTCCACAGGGCCTCACGGGGTCCCCTACCCACCACAGGGCCTCATGGGGTCCCCCCCATGCTCTGCCCTCCACAGGGCCTCACGGGGTCCCCCCTACAGGGCCTCACGGGGTCCCCTCCCTGTGTTCTGCCCTCTTCAGGGCCTCACAGGGTCCCCCCCTACAGGGCCTCACGGGGTGCCCTCTCCCCACAGGGCCTCACGGGGTGCCCTCTCCCCACAGGGCTTTCTAATGTCACTAACCCAGCCTGTCTGCCCCTCCTCTCATGGATCACGGTTTTGGCGCTGTATCTGATCTTTCATTACCGAATCTGAGGTCAGGCAGGTTTCCACTCTATCTTCCTCTGGAAGTTTCACAGTTTCGCGTTTTATGTTGAGCTCCATGACGTGTTCTGAGTTGGCTTTGTGTAGGCCCTAAGACCTGCACTTTCCATCGGAATGCGTGCCGTGGCGTAAGGCGTTGAGCAGAGGCGGACGGTCCACCTCTCTAAGCGCTCGGCTCCGCAGGCGCACTCTTTCGCCCACGTGTGTCCGGTCTGTCTGGGACCGTGCTGGGAACACTAGCTTTTCTCCCTTGAGTTGCCCGTGTGCCTCAGTCACGAATCAGGATGATAATCACCCTTTATCAGTATCCTGTGGGGCAAACGCCATCTCAGTGGGAGCGTCCAGAGGACCCCACCCTGTAACATCTGACTTCACAGAATTGCTGCCAAGGTTACGAGAAATAAATGCAGTGTTCAGCACGGTTGCTGGGCAGTGCCCTTCTTCACTCCGTTTCCTTACAACATCACAGTCTATATCTTTTGGGGGCTCCCATGTGCACCATGCCTTCTCCCTAAAAAGTGGTTCCCCTGATGAACCTGAATCGAAAAACATGCTCCCCTTTGCCGACAAAGGTCCATCTAGTGAAAGCTACGGCTTTTCCAGTGGTCACGTGTGAATGAGAGAGTTGGGCCACAGAGAAAGCTGAGCGCCGACGAATGGACGCTTCTGAACTGTGGTCGGAGAAGACTCCTGAGAGTCCCTTGGACGGCAAGGAGATCCAACCAGTCCATCCTAAAGGGAATCAACCCTGAATATTCACTGGAAGGACTGATGCTGAAGCTGAAGCTCCGATACTTTGACCACCTGATTTGAAGAGCTGACTCATTGGAAAAGACCCTGATGCTGGGAAAGATTGGGGGAAGGAGGAGAAGGGGGCGGCAGGATGAGATGGTTGGATGGCATCACCGACTCGATGGACATGAGTCTGAGCAAGCTTCGGGAGTTGGTGCTGGACAGGGAGGCCTGGCGGGCTGCGGTCCATGGGGTCGCAAAGAGTCGGACACGACTGAGCAGCTGCCCTGAGCTGAACTGAGGCCAGGGCAGGGAAGGGGCCCATGCCCAGTGGCTTGGACGAAACCGGCTTCCTCATCTGCCCACACATGGTTGCGGGTGGAGTCTCCCCGCACACGGTTGCGGGTGGAGCTGGAGCGCGCCTCCAGGAGCGCCCGTTCTCTCGCTGCAGGGACTCTGCTTCCTTTTGGTCCTTGCTTCCTCACCCCCTTTGAGTTTATCCATGACTCCAGCCATTGCTCCTCTAGAAACCGAGCTCACAGACGTCAGACAAGGCACTGATCTGCATAGAGACCGCCCAGGCCTCTGCGCAGCCAAGAAATGCATATTACTAAGCATTTACAGTGACCTCAACTGCGACCTGAAAACACTTTTACAGCAGGTGAAACACACTGGGTGCAGCAGAAGCCGTCGCGAGCCTGGAGTTTGGCCGGCCGACGCGGTCCGCCCATCTGCAGAGGAGGGGCTCTTCTCGAGTCTGGGAGGATTTCCTGCCTGAGACAGAGATCAGATTTAGGGAAAGGTCGAGGGGAGGGAATAGCCAAGCCAAAGGAGGAATTGGTGGGGGAACAGGACAGGAAATCTGCTCTCAGATCTCTGAGAAACTTGCTGTCAGACAAGGAGGAAAGGTTGCTGTGAGGAGGGTGGAGGAAGGGCTCTTATCACACGGCAACAACAGGTCCTAAAATAATGGACTCACACTTGGACACGGGAGAAGAGGGCGACCGACATGAAGCCCTGATTTCTCTCCTTCTCCAGCCAGTTATCTGTCCACCTCCTGCCACGCGAGTCCCGGCCGCTCTGCTCCGTGTCTGTCTCACTCGCCCCAGCATCTAGCCCCCCTCCACCAGTGCGGAGAGCCCGTCCACCTGATCCCATCTCCAGGCTCTTTGTGAGCACGTTGCTCAGGAAAATCTCTGCCAACAAACCCTGCTCTTAACTTCACTCTCGATGCTCTTTGTGGCAAAGAGCCAGGGCCATCTGGGCACTTATGAGGAAGAAAAATAAATGACCTCTGAAAGGGGCGAGGCTGTCAGCATCATTTACAGTCTCCGTGTTGTGGGTTGACAAGCAATCACAGGGCCTGGTCCCGAGAAGTGACTCTTGAAAAGGAGATGAAGGAATGAGTTCTCTCGGGAACCCATCACCGGGAGCGTCGGATGAATAAGCAGGCATGTGCCGAGTGGAGATTCTTCCGACCAGGCCCGGCCGTGGCGTCACGGAGCTCACGCCCCTGGCGCGCTTTGTGTCTTAGTCACCATCCGTCAGAGGGCCTGACGCTTTCAGAGTTAAATGCTCTCATGCTGGTGGTGGCTTTGGGGTTAGCTGAAAACCCGTGTGTGCTGGGGAGACCGAGAGCACCAACCCAAGGACGCTGTGTGGTCTCCCACAGACCCACACCACAGTGCTGCCAGCCCGGCTCCCACGGGCAGCCCTTCTGCCCCAGAGGACTGTGCCCCTTGTCTGCACACGGAGCCAGGGCTCTGTGGTTTCCTGGTACGATTTCTCTGAATGGAAGCAATGCAGCATGATAGGAACCACACCATCTCAGGAGACAACTGACCTGGATTCCAGCCCCAGTTTTGTCATAAATTTCCAAGTATTTTCCCTCTGTGCCTTGGAATAAAATGGAAACAATTAAATCCGATTTATCCCATGTAGTTTTGTGATGCACTAGAAAATAGTTCGGGAGGTTCCAAGAAAAAGTTTCTGATTGGATCAATACTAATGATGTCACACAGACCGTGGTCAGATCTGCAAAGTGTTTCCAGGCTAACATTACTCTCAAAATGTATGTGACTTCCTTTGAGCCTCGTAAAAACCATTGTCAAGTGGACAGAATGAAAGTTATCTTAGAATAAAAGTTGCACATGTTGCCAGGTTTCTCCAGCTCTCAAATTATGACAGCGATCCTGGGAGGGATTTGCGTTGTAGAAAGCTGTTTTTCTCATGCATCCTTTTTCCGGAACAGTCTACACCTCCTATTCACTAGAGAGTCACTTAGGTTCTTTGGAAAGACGGCCCTGTACAGGTCACTGCCCACTCGGCCCTGACACTGAACAGTCCTCTTTCTGGCGTGAGTTTTCTCAGCCCCAGGAACCAATCCCAAATATTGCCACCCAGACCCATGAATCCAGGTTCCGCTCCAGCAGGCAGGGGATCAGGGACAGCGGCTGAGCCCTGTGCCCCGTCCACGCCCCCACCCGTGTCGCTGGCAGCAACAGGGAGGGCGTTTCCTTGGGACAGACGCTGCGGAGCCCGAGACCGCAGTCAGCGGGACTGAGGAGGGAGACCCCTGGAACCCGCGCTCTCCCTAGCCTCCTTCCACCCCCTTCCACGGCTTGTCCTTCGCTTCCTCTTCTGAGGTTTTCCAGAGTGAGGCTCACAGAGCCAGAGCCGGATCCATCAAAACTGTTGAAGGCCAAGAGGGCTGTTTCATACCCAGAACCGGGTTCCTGGGCCGTCCCGGAGCACTGGCCTAGGGCAGGGTGAGGACACGGCTGAAGGGCCCCAGTTGGCCCATGGACGTGCAGCCGCCCCTGTTCACCTTCTGTCTCCTGGGCCCAAAACGGGGTCGGGAGGCCCACGCAGCAGCCCTGCCGCCCCTGTTTACCTTCTCACCTCCTGGTCCCCAAACAGGGTCGAGAGGCTCACACAGCGGCCCTGCTGCCCTTGTTCCACATTGTTAAGGGTTTGAAAAGAGTCAGTAATGAGAATGTTTTGGATAAATGAGTCCTCTGTGAAACATATTACCCACAAATCAAATGAAAACTAAAATGGGCAAAAGGAGTTTCCCCATTCCTCATAAATATATCTACAAGAAATGAAAATCCACAGAAGCAGCAGGAGACAGAGGGTCCCTGATGTCACTGCAAAGTCCTGAGAGGAAGAATTTGTCACAGATTCCGGGATCATTAAATACAAAGAGCGCACCTCAAAGAAAAGCTTTGATCACAGGTCTCAGAGAAAGGTGTTCATCCTGGAAGGAGCTGCTTATTGTAAAACAAGGCTCTGAGGCAGCTCTATCCCAGTAAACAAAATGAAATTAATTGAGGGACTTCCCTGGTGGTCCAGAGGCTAAGACGTCCCTTCCAGTGCAGGGGTGCGGGCTCAGTCCCTGGTCTGGGAGCTAAGATGCCATATGCCTCTCGGCCAAAAACAAAACAGAAAGAGATCTGGGGCTTCTCTGTCCAACGCGCTTCTACTGAGGATGCCCGGGTGTCTCTTTTATTATAAAAAGTCATGACGCTGCCTGGGACAGAAACCCAGTTCAAAGCTACCGACTTCCACCCCGGTCTGAGGCTCTCCTCGGCTCCTGTGTGTTTCCTCTGCTTTCTCTCCAGCTGCCCTCTGTGCCCCGCCTGGCCCGGGTGCCCCTTGGCCCCCTCTTTCTCCGTCCTCGCCCTCGAGCGTCCCTCCTCGGCCGATGGCAGCCGGTCACAGTGCTTCTGCTGCTGGTTTTCTCCTGCTGTGACTCTGTGTCCCTGTCTTTTGAGGAGGGCTGCTGCTGCTGCTGCTGCTAAGTCACTTCAGTCGTGTCCGACTCTGTGCGACCCCATAGACAGCTACTGGGCTTTGAAATACTTCAAGGGGAAGGGAAGGTTAGAAATGAAATTCAAGAAGTGGATTCCTTCGAGATCTTCTGGGATTCTCTGTGCTGGCAGACTCATTATTTAGTGAGATGACTGCTGATTGTGACTGGCCGGGGGGAAGGGGTGATTTAGACCATGCCCACGGCTGTCAGCAGAGAATATCTCAGGCTGAATCGTAAAATGAACCGTGAGGCTGGTGATCATCCAGCTTGCCAGTTCATCTTGCTCAGAAAAGACTTAGGGCCAGTGTTAGATAATGTTCCCCATGAACACATGCTGTTTATTTATTAAGCTCGTAACTTATCTTAACTGCTAGTTAGATAAACTTGGGAGATTTCACATGCCCATAAAACTACTGCAAAAGCATGACATGGAGTATTTCCATCACCCCAGAAAGCTTGCTTGGGCTGCTTACATCAAGAAATCAATCAGCTGAATTTTATACCAAAGCCAAAGCTTGTATTCAATGCAGCTTCTCCGATAGCTCAGTTGGTAAAGAATCCACCTGCAATGCAGGAGACCCTCATTCGATTCTGGGTCGGGAAGATCTGCTGGAGAAGGGATAGACTACCCACTCCGGTATTCTTGGGCTTCCCTGGTGGCTCAGCTGGTAAAGAATCTGCCTGCAATGCGGGAGACCTGGGTTCGATTCCTGGGTCGGGAAGGTCCCCTGGAGAAGGGAATGGCTACCCACTCCAGTATTCTGGCCCAGAGAATGCCAGGGACTGAGCGACTTTCACCCGCTCACTTGTTTGATTGTCCTTCAGCTGCGCGTCAGTGAGATCACACAGAACGTGTGCTTCGAGTCTGGTCGGTTCCACTCAGAATAACGCTCGCTCCGTTCACGGATGAGTTGCATTCGGTCTCTAAGCAGCACTGCCTCTGGAATATTCCATAATTTGGTGCTCATTCTTCAGTGATGGGTTTCTGGGTTGCTTCAGTTTCTAGCTGTTGTAAAAAGCTAGTTAACTATCTTGCACAATAGATTTTGTGAGCACACATTCCAAGCTCCCTTTGCTGAACAGCCAGCAGTGGGATTGTTTGGTCAGACGTGTAGTTGACATTATTTTAAGGAAACTATGAAAGAGTTTGCCAAAGCGAGTGTTTCATTCTATACCCCCTCAGCTATGCCTGAGTTAATTCATACCTTTGACCGTGTTTGGTATGAGAATCATCAGAAGTTTTTCATTTTGGTGATTCTAGAGGGTTGAAGATGGTATCTCACTGTGGTTTTAAATTGCGTCACCCTGATAAATAATGATGTTGAGCATGATTTCATGTGCTTATTGGTGTTCAAATGTCTTTTCATGAAACGCCTATTTGCATTCTCCAATGGGTTTTTCATGTATTAATTGTTGAATTGTACACGACTCTCCCTTTTTATATCTGCATATCTACACCGGCATCTGTTTCTAACTCTATGTAATATCTTCCAAATTGTCACATGTCTATTCACTTTTAATAATGTTTTTTGATAAATAGATGAGCTTAATAAAAATGAAAAATGATGAAAGACTGTCAGGGCAACAGAGGTGCAGCATTTGAGGATTTTTCTCAAAATTTTAAAAACAAATGCAATGTAGTCAGCTGTTTGTATGAGTTGAGATTATACTAGCCTAGCTGATGGATAGAAATATGCATGGAAAAGAAGTTAAAATTATTAGGAAAAGAGGTAGCTTTGAAATTTGAGTTGATGATTGTGAAGACAGCATGGAGGCAGTGGGGCAGAGAGGCGCAGAGGGCCAACTCATCCCCCGAGGATGACGGTGGTGGTGGTGGTGGTGGTGGTGGTGATGGTGATGATGATGAAAGTAATAATCCCTGAGAGTCCAACTGGTTGTCTGGGTTCAGGATGGTTCAAGTCTGTTGGCTGTTCACCCTCACGATTTCGGGACCAGCTGGGAGCTGCAGCCACTGCCCAGCGCTACCGGGGAGGGTTGGACCTCATATCACCAACCCAGGAAAAGATCAAAAGTCCAAAGATCAAAAGTCCAAGTACAGACTCTACTAAAGTTGTATCGGTTTTGCACCATTGTAAAGTAGAAAAATTGTAAGTTAGGGACCATCTGTACTAAGGGACAAAATCTCACATCAGCTCACATAAATGAGCAGTAGGAGACTCACTCATTTTTCTTGGAGAGTCCCCAGCAATCATTTTCCCTTCTCTGTTTTGCAAAATACAGTAATAAAGCACTCAGGGTTTTGTGGCAAAGGAAACTTTTGGATGTGTTAATTATGCAGTAATAAATGAGACCCAATTTTGAATCCCATTAAGTATTCTGCAGCAGGGCAGTTTTAATAAAACCAGAAATGCAATCTGTATATTTGGGAAGTGAGAGAAAAGTCAATAAAAGAGGGCTGGAGGAGGAGCCAAAGGCTGAATTAATTAGACTGTGATTTTAAACCACATTCTGGAAGCCAAAGGCTTTACAGAATAATTATCTCACGAATCTGGTTTAATGTGAAAAACACAATCACTACTAGAAGTTGACTGATACTGTTTTAACTTCATAGCTCAATTTGGTGTTTAATTACTCAACAGTGTTTTGTAGTTTTTAGAGCATGACTTTATACACATTTCATTGAATTTTCCCTGTGATTTTAATGATGCTGCTATAAAAGTATAAACTTCCATAATTTAAGTATAAATTTTAATTTAACATAAATTAAAAATAAATTTTTCACAATTTCAAAATATGTTATTTGGTAGCTTTTGCTTAAGACTTGGTGGCTTTTAATTAAGATTATGACTAATACATAGATAGCATATTCAAAAGCAGAGACATTACTTTGCCGACTAAGGTCCGTCTAGTCAAGGCTATGGTTTTTCCTGTGGTCATGTATGGATGTGAGAGTTGGACTGTGAAGAAGGCTGAGCGCCAAAGAATTGATGCTTTTGAACTGTGGTGTTGGAGAAGACTCTTGAGAGTCCCTTGGACTGGAAGGAGATCCAACCAGTCCATTCTGAAGGAGATCAGCCCTGGGATTTCTTTGGAAGGAATGATGCTAAAGCTGAAGCTCCAGTACTTTGGCCACCTCATGCGAAGAGTTGACTCATTGGAAAAGACTCTGATGCTGGGAGGGATTGGGGGCAGGAGGAGACGGGGACGACTGAGGATGAGATGGCTGGATGGCATCACGGACTCGATGGATGCGAGTCTGAGTGAACTCCGGGAGATGGTGATGGACAGGGAGGCCTGGTGTGCTGATTCATGGGGTCACAAAGAGTCTGACACGACTGAGTGACTGAACTGAACTGAACTGAATACATAATTGGGGCTTCCCTCTTAGTTCAGTTGGTAAAGAATCTACCTGCAATGCAGGAGACCCCAGTTCAATTCCTGGGTTGGGAAGATCCCCTGGAGAAGGGATAGGCTACCCACTCCAGTATTCTGGCCTAGAGATTTCCATGGGTTGTATAGTCCATGGGGTCACAAAGAGTCAGATACAACTGAGTGACTTTCACTTTCAATACATAATTAAGTTTATTTCATGCCTTTTTGTAGAATCCCTGCTCTTAAGTGCACTGGACGGTCAGCAGCAAGGACACCTCACTGGTTGTAGGGGAGGACCATAGCCCTTAGCGTTAGGTGGCGGTCCAGATGCTAAAATCTCGCAGGTGGTGAAACCAGGGCTGTAAACCCTGGGGGGGAGAGTGCTTTATTTCCAAGCAGGACAAAGGGAGGAAATAGCAGCTCTTTGCCTGTGGAGATAGCAGGCCTACTTCTGGGTGCTGCTGTTGACCTGGAGAACAGCTGGGTAACACCGTGGAAAACCAGCAGCAGATGCAGGCCTTCCCAGAACCCTCCACCCAGGAAAATGCTTCCTTTTGTTGATCCCACACTGGGGTTCAAATCACTGGTCATAAGGAACCAGGACCTTCAAAATGACAGGCCAGCTTTCTGTTACTCTCAGAGGACTTTTGAGTTGAAAATATCCAATCCTTTGATAATCAGAAGCTTGCTTTCAAACAATCAATAAAAAGTGTCATAAAGCTCAAATCAATTCAGCAAGTTAATTGGCGTTGCATAATTTAATAACTAATGTTCAAGAGATAGTTCCCTTTTAACCTTGAAAGAATTTTAAGGCAATTAAACATCAATGGAAAAATTATATTTGTAAAATGCAACAGTAAGCTGAATACATCTGCATTTAATTGAGCTTATTTCCTGACGTTATTGGGAAACTTGCATATTAAGTGCAATTAACGCAAAACACAAGTGAGACTGTGTAGAAAGGCAGGGGTTGGGGACAGGGGGAGAGGGAGGGGCTGCTGTGGCCCTCTTCAGTGGGACGTCTGCCTCCCTCTAACCCACTTGCATGTACACACGTGCACACACGCACACACGCACACCCCCCACAGATGCACACACGCAGCTATGCACATATACACGCGTGTGCATGAATGTGTGGGCACGGACACACGTGCAGACATGCGTGTGCACACATGCGTGTGCATATGTGCAGACACGCGCACACGCACACACCCCCACAGATGCACACATGCAGGAATGCACATATACACGTATGTGCATGAATGTGCGGGCATGGACACGCGCACACACACACACACACATTCACACAGAGGCACTGCTGACCCTCTAAGGCTCCCCCACTGGACATGCAGATGCCCTGTGCCTGGCTGTTGTCCACTGACATCTGGTCCTTCCTTTCCTTCATGGAAGACACCCCACCTCCTCACATTCTGTTCCCCCCTTGGAGGCCTTGGAGGCCTTGTCACCCACCCAAGACCCTCAAACAGTAACCTCGGAGAGGAGGCAGGCAACACTGTGCAGTTTTCCCCCGGAACTTGTCATCCTCGAGAACCACAAGGAAGAGAGTCCGGATCGCTCTCTGGTCTCGGCTGCCACCCTGCCAGCACCCTCGCTCGAGCACCCCGGGTCCATCCTTCATCCTCATTCACTCTCTCACCTTCGTCCCCACTCTGACTGTCTAGGACATCGGATGCTAAACTAAAAGCTTCTGGACAGCAAAGGAAACCATCGATAAACTGAAAAGGGAGCCTATCAAAATGTAGAAGGTATTTGCAAATGAATGAAAGATACAGCAAGGGGTTGATACCCAAACATTTAAAGAACTCATATAGGTCAACGGAGAAAGCAATGGCACCCCACTCCAGTCCTCTTGCCTGGAAAATCCCATGGACGGAGGAGCCTGGTGGGCTGCAGTTAGTCCATGGGGTCGCTAAGAGTCGGACATGCCTGAGCAACTTCACTTTCCCTTTTCACTTTCATGCACTGGAGAAGGAAATGGCAACCCACTCCAGCGTTCTTGCCTGGAGAATCCCAGGGACCGGGGAGCCTGGTGGGCTGCCGTCTATGGGGTCGCACAGAGTCGGACACGACTGAAGCGACTTAGCAGCAGCAGCAGCAGCAGCAGCAGCATATAGGTCAACATCAAAACAACAGTGAAAAATTTTAAATAATGGCAGAAGAGCTAAACGGACATTTTTCTGGAGAAAACTTACAGACAGCCAACAGGCGCATGAAAAGATGGTCAGCGTCGCTAATAACCAGGGAGCTGCCCATCGAAACCACAGTGAGACGTCAGCCCGTCTCTGTCAGAGTGGCTGCCACCCGAAAGGATACGAGCAATCAGTCGGGCAGGCCTCGGAGCAAAGGGAGCCCTCGGATGCTACTGACAGAGACGTGACTCGGCGCAGTCACGATGGAAAACAGCACGGAGGCCCCTTTAAAAATTAAAAGTAGAACTGCCATGCGATCCAGCTATTCCACTCCTGGGTAAATATATCTGAAGAAAACACGAACAGCAATTTGGAAAGACACACACTTGCGTGTTCACTGAGGCGTCATTTACAATAACCATGTTGTGGAAATGGCCTAAGTCTCAACAATGGTTGACTGGACGCAGGAGTGTGGCAAGCACATATACGACAGAATATCGTCCTCTCGTGGAAGATGAATGTGATCTGACCACTTGTGACAACGTGGATAAGCTGAGGGATAAGTGAAGTGGATCAGGCAGAGAAAGGAAATGCCGTCTCCACTCACTCGCGCCTGAACCGAGAGACACAGCGCAGTGCCCAGGCCCGTGGGCGCGGGACCGGGCGGCTCCCGGCAGGGGGGCGTTCTCGGGCGCTGTCCGTCTGTTGTGCTCCCTCCAGTGGGACTGACTTCCATGTTTCTCCGCTTCCCTGATGATCTGCGATTGCTGCGGAAAAGTGGACGCTTCGCTCTCACAATGTGGTCAGTCTGGAGGTCAGCTCCCGCCTTGGTCTTCCTTCCTTCCCTTCTTTGAAGGTCGGAGGCTGCGTCTTCACCCAGAATCATCCAGAACTGAAAGTGCGAGGCTCCTGCAGGTCTTCCCTGGGCCTGAGCGTCTCCTTGTGGGGAGTCTCTAAATCCTCCCTTATCCGAAGTTAGTTTCCAATGTTCTGAGCTTTAGATGCCTGGCTCCCAAAACGGGGAAAGAAGAATAACAACTATAACAAAAAAGCGTCTACAGCTTTGAAGAACTGCGGCCCCTTCAGACAGTGGAGATCGCAGGCTGACGGTGCCTGAAGACGTCGGGGCCCCCGTCGCCCCCAGCCCTGCAGGAGGGGTGCGCCAGCCGGCAGCCGCTGCTAGGGAGCGACCAGGCCGGGCCCTGAGGGAGCAGCCAGGCCCAGGTGGGGGGCGGCGCCTCTGGGTTAGGAGGGTCAGAGCAGGCCTTCGGAGCGCAGCCAGGTGGGTGCCCACGGCCTTCCTCTTCGGAGCGCAGCCAGGTGGGCGCCCACGGCCTTCCTCTTCGGAGCGCAGCCAGGTGGGTGCCCACGGCCTTCCTCTTCGGAGCGCAGCCAGGTGGGTGCCCACGGCCTTCCTCGTCGGAGCGCAGCCAGGTGGGTGCCCACGGCCTTCCTCTTCGGAGCGCAGCCAGGTGGGTGCCCACGGCCTTCCTCTTCGGAGCGCAGCCAGGTGGGTGCCCACGGCCTTCCTCGTCGGAGCGCAGCCAGGTGGGTGCCCACGGCCTTCCTCGTCGGAGCGCAGCCAGGTGGGTGCCCACGGCCTTCCTCTTCGGAGCGCAGCCAGGTGGGTGCCCACGGCCTTCCTCTTCGGAGCGCAGCCAGGTGGGTGCCCACGGCCTTCCTCTTCGGAGCGCAGCCAGGTGGGTGCCCACGGCCTTCCTCTTCGGAGCGCAGCCAGGTGGGTGCCCACGGCCTTCCTCTTCGGAGCGCAGCCAGGTGGGTGCCCACGGCCTTCCTCTTCGGAGCGCAGCCAGGTGGGTGCCCACGGCCTTCCTCGTCCCCAGGAGGGGCGCCCCTGACGGCACTCGTGGCCTCGCGAACTCACAGGTGCGTCTCTGCCCGGCTGCTGCGGAGTGACAAGGCCACCAGGGGCCACGGGACCCCAGCAGGGTCCCCGCCCTGTACCGTCCTGCGCCCCAGAGCCAGAGGCCGCAGCCGAGGCCCTGTCAGCGCCTGTCCCTGGGCCCTGGGACAGTGGGGCCATGGCTGGCCCTGAGGAGGCCTCAGAGGGCCAGCCCGGCCAGGCAGCAGGACCACCAGCCCCATGGGGAGGGCTCGGGCAGGGGCTGTGCCCAGGGGACGGGGCTCCCTGTCTGTGCGGGTTGGTGATGAGAGGCTGCCTGTCCAGAGACAGACAGGTGGTCAGGGTGCCAGCGGCCCCATGGGGAGGGCTCAGGCAGGGGCTGTGCCCAGGGGATGGGGCTCCCCATCTGTGCAGGCTGCTCGTGGTGGGTGGGGGGAACTCCAGGAGTGCTCACGGACAGACAGGCGGTCAGGGTGCCAGCAGATCAGAATGGGGAGGGCTGCTCCCTCACACCCCGATGGGCCAGCGGGTGCCATGCCCGGGGCCCCCCAGGACCAGCTGGAGCTGATCTCCCGATCTTTCATCGTCAAGGGGGCCATGAAGAGAGGCCTGAGGCCTGAACGTGAGGACCCTCTAAAGGGACCAGTGGGCAGCTGACAGGCCCGGGGGCAGCCGGCCGTCTACAGGGTCAGGGCCTGGGGCTCGTGGGGCTGGGGTGTCTCTGGAAGCAGGGGCATGGGCAAGGCCTGGTGCAGAACAGCAGCTCGGGAGGGTCGTCACACTCCCCCCAGCATCACACAGGCGGGCTGGGGGAGCAGACCGCTGAGGCTGAGGTCACTGGGCGCGGGGCGTTCAGCCGTCTTCAAGGTCACCGTTCCCCTCTGCAAGCACCGCAGCCTTGTCGGAGCAAAGCACTTCCCTCTCTCACAAAACCTCCCGGCCCTGAGTGATCCAGAGACCTGGAGTGCGTCGGCCCCACAAGCAGAAGTGAACTGGTTCCGTCGGCATCACGGGTTGACAGGCACGAGAACGCGTCTAGGATTCAGGCGACGTCTTCGCAAGGCCTCTCGGGCGGTTTCACGTCCTGCAGACACAGACAGCGGCCCAGCCCCGACCTGGGGGCAGGTGCGTCTTCCTCTGCAGTGCGGGCCGAATGCCCTCTCGGGATGCAGGGCAGGACTGAATCCCTGGGGAGGCGGGGTGCCGCCTGCAAGTCCCCGGCACTCTTGTGCTTTGTGTCTGTATTTTACAGGGAGGCCCTCGCCGCTGAAACACTGGCCCTCTGCTTCCTCCGCTGCCGGGCCAGGCAGCTGGGGCCTCCCCTGGGAGACACGGGTCATCCCAGGACGGCGGCTCTCCACCCTGGACCTCTTCATCTGATTTTGCTAAGCACGGTGAGCTTCTGTCATTGATGAGAATAATCGACTTGTTTTTAATCTATATCAAGGCCCAGGTTAGGAACTGGACCATGCAGAGCATTTTCTGCTTCACTCTGCTGTTTATTCTAGTGTGAAACTGCTTTCCAGGGGGAGATTAATCCCGCCGAGACAGTCTGCCCTTGCCGGCAGTTTGCTGGCTGCACCGACCTGCCGTCACGGTGCTGGTGAGGCTTTGTCCCACGTCAGCACTGTGCCGTCCCCTGTCACTCAGCCCAGCCCGGCGTCCTTAGCTCATTTTCTGAGGGAGGCTCTGGGGAGTGACTGATGTCTTCTCAGAAAGGAAGCGTGAGGAGCCTGCTGGCCAGACAAGGAGGGTCCCCGGACGGCTCGGGCGCTGCACCCACGGTGGGCAGTGCCCCACTGTCCTGTCTGATCTGGAAAGCGTGCCGTGCCCACCAGGGGACCCCCAAGGCCGCTGGTTGGTAGTGGACGGTCGTGGGTGCTGCCCCTGGGCCGGGGGGTGGGCAAGTGAGCACAGGAGTGCCTCTGTGGGTGAGCCTTGTCCCCGCTGTGCCTGCCCCCAGCCCAGGACGGTTCCTGGAGGGACGGACCGGCCGCTGGGGAGCAGAAAGGCTGAAGGGGCCACCCTGATGGAGACGCGCCAGCCGGGAGGACGTGCTTCACGGCGCCGGGGGCTTCCCACCCTGTGGGCCCTGGTGCTGAGCGTGGGCCACTCTGCGCACTCAGCAGCACCCACACTTCTGCCTCCAGGAGTCCTGGGTGCAGGTGCCCAGACCCCCAGGCTCTGATGATCGAAACCGCCTCCAGACCAGCGTCCCCGAGGAGACGCCCACTCCTGGAGAGCCAAGCTTGGGTGAGAGGAGAGGACCCTGTGTGTCCCCTGGCCTGGAGGCGCTTCCACGGCTGCTCCACGCCTGGGAGGGAGGGGTGGCTCCATGTCCCCCCGCCACCGTGGAAAGACCGATGTACCAAGTCGGTCTTCCCGAGGGGCTGATGGTTCTGATGGAGCTGTGAGCTGCGGAGGGTGGGGGAGGACTCCTCTGTGGCGTCTGGGGAGGATGGGGCAGTTCTGCCCCAGGAAAGCAGGAGAGCTGGACCCCTGAGGGTGTGTGGAGCCCGCTCCCAGTCCCGCCGACCCTCAGCAGCGTTACTGCCCTGGGCTCTGCCCCCAGGCCCTTCCTGTGCAGGCCGTCCTCCCCTGTCACGGGGGCCCGTCCCCCCCGTCATGGGGCCCACCCTCTCTCCCTGGTGGCCTGCATCCTGCTGTTTCTGCTGGAGCCTGACCAAGAGCACAGGGCTCCTCTGGGCAGGGCACATGGACCAGGTCCTGCGTCTGTCCAGGGGCGAGGCGTCTGCAGACGGGGGTGCGGGGCCCTGGCGTCTGTAAGCTCAACCCCGGCAGGGCCTGTCCCCGTGCCCTCCTCACCGTCCTCAGGACAGGACGGGTCCTCACAGCTGAGCGTCTGGGCCCTTCTGCCCCTGCTGTCCCCCGGGGTCTAACTGAGGCAGGAGTGGGCGCCCTCTGCGCTCCCCGCGCCCGTCCTGCCCCTGTGGCCTCTCCATGCCTCGTCTCCCATGCCCAGTCCGGAGCGAGACCCGCCAAGTTCTGGGCCCCCGTGTGCACGGCCAAGCCTCTCCCTATCCCGTGGCTGAGGGTTTGGAGGGCAGGGCGTGGGGACGACACTTCACGAGGCTGCTTGCTCCCTGCCTGGGGTGCTCCTGGCGCGAGTGTGGGTCTGGGGCCCGGGGTGAGGGCAGGGCTGAGGGCGCCGTTCTCAGGGCCTGGTGGAACCCAGAGGCAGGCGGGGTGGGGTGATGGGGATCTGAAGAGCCTGAGAAGGCTGGCGGCTCTGCCTAAATGGAAGGGCTTCCGTCACTCTTAGCTTATCTCCCGTTTCTTCCTCTCTCACCCAAGGATCCACGGGGTGGAGGACCTCCTTGCCCAGGCCTAGGGGCTCCGGGATCCACACTCACAGGGGTCCCCCCGGCTGGTGTGTGACATCCAGGGTCTAGGAGACGCTCACACTGTGGGCCAACCCCTCCCAACAGGACAGGGTCTCAGGGGACCTGCGGGGCTGGGGGTGAGGTCAGTGACGAGGGTGAGGGCCCAGGGGGCAGGGAGGGGCCAATAGGGGCCAGGGGCTTGGAGGGGATGCCAGGGCCAGGGGCGTAGGCGGGGGGCACATGCTTACAGTGCCCACGGGTGCACGTCAGCACATGGGTGCACCCCAGACACTGCCCACCCGCCCACTGCACACCCGCCCACCGTGCACACCCACAAATGGGTGAACACCCCCCCGTGCACACCCGCCCACTGTGCACACCCACCCCCCGTGCACACCTGCAGGTGAGCACACACGCATTAGTGCACACACGCTAGTACACATCTGGGACTGACATCGACGAAGGAGACCCGCTCCTCTCCCTGGAGGCAGTTCCCATCCTTCCAGCATCTCAGCCCTCACATTCCATTTTTCACTCTCTAGTCTTTCCTCTCCACACTTGGGTGGCTGGATCCTGCTCCCCTGTGCCCTTGAATGGTCCGACTGGGAAGGCAAGAGGGCGGGGTTGGGGGATGCCTGCCAGTGCTCAGGAGCTGGCTGTTTGGTTGCTGGTTGTAGTTCTTTGGAAACTCGATTAACAAATAAGCTCTTCTCTAAATTACATGAAAGCTATGTGAGGCCGCTTGGGTAGGTGCCCAGTGTGGCTGGTAAGGACTGTGTTCCACTCATCACCACCTCCACGGCACTTCCTGTGAAGCTGGTTCACAGGGACGGTCAGCGTGTCCTGTCCTGTCTGAAACTGTGGGCTCTGTGTGTGTGATGTGCTTGCAGACGTGGGGGTGTCGATGTGCTGTGCACGTTGGATGTGATGTGTGTCTGTATGATGGGGGTCGGGTACGTGTGTGTGTGCCCGTGTGCTGTGTGTGCGCTGTGTGTGTGCATGTGTGTGCTGTGTGTGGTGTGTGTGGTGTGTGCAGTGTGTGTGGTGTGCGTGGTCGGGTACGTGTGGTGTGTGTGCCCGTGTGTGCGCGTGTGTGCTGTGTGTGTGCTGTGTGCAGTGTGTGGAGGGGCGTGGGTGGGGAGCAGGGCCAGGGGACAGGGGGGGACCATGCCAAACGCAGGTCTGCGTGGGGCTCTGGGGGCCCGGGCCTCCTCTGTGCCCTGGTCGGCGGGTGGTGGGCCGTAGGCGGTGGTTACGGGCCCCTCCCTAGTGGCTCTCTCCCCACCCCAGCCTCTGATTCCATAAAGACCACCAGCCCCTTCCTGCCTCCTTGCTGACCTGTTCGCACCAGGCGCTTGACAGCTTACAGCATCTTTCCTCCTCTCTGTAAAGCGCCTGACACCAGGCCTGGTGATGCAGCGGTAAATAGCTCAGAGACAGCCTCCAGGAGGGGGTGGGCCACGGGACATGAGCTGGAAGCCCACAGCGTCCCTGTTCGTAATGCAGCCCATCACCCAGAGGACAACACGCTTCCATGGCAGCAGCTCTGAGATGGCCCAGCTGACCAAGTGGTTTCCATGGAAACCTGTCGTGCCTGGCAGCGCTGCCGGCTTCGTGTAGGGAAGGACGAGGAACACGGCCCACACCACGCGTGTTCTGACCCAGCTCCCCGCTCAGCTCCCGTCACGTGTGCTCCTGTGCCATCTGCGGGCCAGACCCTGGGGCCAGGGCCTGTCCCCCACTTGTCCCCATGTGGGACCCTCGACCCCTACCCTGGGCAGCCCGTCAGGAACCATGACAAGCCATCCATATCCGAGTCTCTTGCGAGCATCACAGGCGTGGAGCCTCTCTGAAGGTCCTGGGGCCACACTAAAGTTGCTGGGGCCTCTCTGAAGGTTCTAGGGCCTCTCTAAAGGCGCTGAGGCCTCTCTGAAGGTTCTGGGATCTCTATGAAGGTGCTGGAGCCTCTCTGAACATCCTGGGGCCTCTCTGAAGGTGCTGGAGCCTCTCTGAAGGCTCTGGGGCCATGCTAAAGGTGCTGGGGCCTCTCTGAAGGTGCTGGGGCCTCTCTGAAGGTGCTGGGGCCTCTCTGAAGGTGCTGGAGCCTCTCTGAAGGCTCTGGGGCCATGCTAAAGGTCCTGGAGCCTCTCTAAAGGCACTGAGGCCTCTCTGAAGGTGCTGGGGTCTCTCTGAAGGTCCTGGGGCCTCTCTGAAGGTGCTGGAGCCTCTCTGAATATCCTGGGGCCTCTCTGAAGGTGCTGGGGCCTCTCTGAAGGTGCTGGAGCCTCTGAATATCCTGGGGCCTCTCTGAAGTCCAGGACGCAGGGAGTGGGCAGCGGCTTAGCCGCCGTCTCCAGCTAACGAGGGCACACAGCCTGCTCAGTCCTGGGGCATCAGGGAGCCCCTCCGGGTCGGGGATGCTTAGAGCTGACCCATCGACCCAGGGGCAGGACTTGACCCTGACCCCTGACCCCAGGCCTGGGCCCTCTCCACAGCTCTTGCCGGGATGGACAGTCCACTCCAGCGGCTGAATTCTGGCTGCTTGAGTCCATCTCGAGAGCTTCCAGGGCTGAAATTGTTTCCTAGAAGCTTCTCTGGAGCCTCAGGCTCAGGCAGGGCTTGGACTCCCGGCAGCGAGCCTGTTCTTCCACCCCGTCCCTCGGGAGGGCATCTCTGAGCGGCTCAGGGGCTTTGGGACCTGGGACCTATGGGACCAGGAGGCGCGTGGAGGCCCCTGGCGGTGATGAGAACGGGTGCCGGGTCCTGTCAGGCGCCAGGCCCATCCTTACGGAGCCCCGCAACCCACACTGTGGACAGCGTTGGTGGAGGTGGGGCAGCCGTGTGGCCTGTGAGCGAGGACAGAGTTGGCCTGCCGGGAGTGCCATCCACGAGACCCTGTCGGCCGTGGGGAAAACAGGGCGTCAGGAGCTGGGGCTGGAGGGGAGTAGGGAGGCGTGAGGGGCCCTCCAGAGGGGCAGGTGGAGGGGCTACTGCTCCAGGGAGGGCACTGGGCGCAGCTCCAGCCCCGCCACAACCCAGAGGCCCCCAGCTGCCTGCTGCCGCCCTGATGCCCAGGGCGGGGCTGGGGCATGGGCGGGGGCTCGGCTTCGTGGGGCGGCACGCAGGGCGCGCCTGCAGGCTTCCTGCCCAGAGCTCAGCCTCTTCAAACGGCCCCGAGTCTTGAGGAGCTGGCCCACGGCCCCCATGACATTAGGGGGTGGCGGCCACCTCCTGCAAGAAGCCTTCCCTGCTAGCTGCCCATCCATCCGGGCCGTCCCAGGACTTGGGGCTTTAGGGGCTGGAACAGGAACCGCCTGGGGAGCCCGGACACGCCCTCCTGGACGCCCAGCTCTGTGAGACATCAGTGCCGTCCCGGCCGTTACCTCCTCGATGCGCCCTGTCACTCTGCCCCTTCCTCTCACAGCCACCAGCACACGACACCCCACTCCCTGCAAACGGGACGCCTCCTCTATCAGTGGCAGCTCCCCATGGAGCCGTCGCCTGGCACCTGGGCATGTTCAAGGCACGTTTACGCCACAAACAGGGGCATGGCCAGCTCCCCGTCCCCAGACGCGTGTCCTGGGCCTCCTGGGTCACCCCTCCCCCTCTCTCCTCCCAAGAGCTTTTCCCTGCCACCTTTGGCCGAGAAAGCCTGCTTGTTTCTTGACAACGGAGCTCAAACATCAGCATCTCTGCGGCCCCAGGAGGGAGCGTGGGTCCTGAGACCCAGGGGCCATTCCCTGAACAAGTGACTCTGCTCAGCCTTGGGAATGTCAGCTCTGAGGTCCAGCCCATCGTCTCTGCACTGCCTTCCAATCCTTATTTTGTGGTCCCGTCTATCAGTGACCCATAACAGGCTCTGTGACCCACAGTTAAATACTGTGCCCTCTCCGTGTCCATCCTGTTTGTTTCTGTCTAAAGCTAGCTGCACAGAACAGGGCTGCTAAACGTCTGTCACGAAACTGAGAAAACAAATGAGAGGGACCTCAGCAAGCTCGGGGCTGGCAGGGGCTTCCCCACAGTGAGTCTGCACTGCCTCTAGCTGAGCCCCCCCGCCCCCCACCCGGCCCTGCCTCCACACCACCCCACGCCTTCGCGCCTCGCCACTGCCGGTCAGCAAGGAGCTCTCGGGGGCAGTGTCTAAGCCCTCGGCTCACTTCACTCACTCGCCCACAGACACTGACCGAGAAGCCGGGATGCTGCAGGCGCTGTCCGCCCCCCAGCTCACAGGAAGGGTGAGCAGGGTCCTGTCTTGTGTCCAGTTGCAGACTTGCCTTGATCTGCACCCAGACTCTGTGAGCCTGCTTGTGTGTCCGTAGACAAGGGATGACGTCGCCTCTCCCAGCTCTGCAGGCTCCAGGCCCCATGGCGCCCTGGCGTGGCGTCTATGGACACTCCCTTCTGCCCCCCTGCACACGGGGCTCCCTTGGGTCCCTGGCGCCCCGACTCACCCGTTCTCTGTGCTGACGGGGTTTTGGGGGGCGGGGAGGAGGCCACCCAGGAGCTGGGTGACCAGCCCCCCAGGCCCCTGCAGTCCAGCCTGTCCCCTTGGGGCAGGTTCGCCTGCAGTGACCCCAGGTGCCTTCAGGGCTCGTGTGTGTGCGCTGCGGGGTGACTGCAGGCTCAAGGAGTGGGGCGGGGTCCTGGGCTGCGGCCCCCAGCTATTTGCCCTCTTTTCCTTGCCAGCGCTCCATCAACGTGCTCCTCCACCCCAGCTGTAGGCGAGCCCTGGGTACTTCACACGACACGCCCTGCCTGGAGCCCAGCCTGCCCTCTCTGGGGAGACCGCACTCTCCCCAGGGGTCTGCACCCTCGCCTCGGGCCGTGGGATCAGGGCTGGCCTCTCGGCCGCCCGGCCTTCCCGCCGCCTCCTGTCCTCTCCGCACTCCTTGCTGCACTGTCTCTTGAAAGGTCACTCGAGTTCCACAGAAGAGCGCTTCCTCGTGCCCCCTCACTTGTTCCTGCTTGCACTGCATGTGATGTGAATGCCTTTAATGCAAGAAAAGGCGATTCAGTGAAATGAACTATAAAACGCTCACAGGGAAGTCCTGAATTTCAGATGACCTAACCTCCTGGCAGCGCCTAGCAGACAGCTTGTGCTCTTCAGCTTTGCAGGTCAGGGAGCCTCGGGGCACTTCTCTCTGCCACACACACTTCCCTCCCCTGCTCCGGGTCAAGCCGGGAAGAAAAAGCGATATGCCTAGTTCGCTGAGGCGCCCAGTTTGTCAGGACCGCCCTCAGATGAGCGCTGATTCTAGAGCCTCTGGGTGCGGGGGAGGGAAGGGCCGCTGCAGAGCAGAGGGGAGGCTGGGCTGCTGCGCCAGCGCAGGGCAGAGGGGGGCACGCGCCCGAGGAGCGGGGCTGGCAGGAGGGGCTGCTCGGGAAAGGGGGGCACAGCCTGGGGCCGCCACCTCCGAGGCCTCCCACCCGCCGCTGCCGTTGCTCTCCGTCCCCGACTCTGCTGGGTGGCCCTGGTGCCCCGTCGCCCTCCGTTGCCCTGGCCCTGCCCGGGTGGCCTCGCTGGGCCCCGCACCTGCCCCTGGTCCCTCTGGCCACCCCCGCCATACTAGACAGTAGACACACAGAGAGTTCCAGAGCCGTCCTGAGTTACTCTCTGGTACGCTGGGCGGTCCTGCCGATCCAGCACCGAGCTGGGTGGACGGCAAGCAGGGCCAGGGGCCAGTGTAGTCCTCATGTCACGGCGATGAACTTGCTGGAAACCCCGAGGGGCAGGCCTTTCACGGGAGCATGGTGACGCTTCCGGCGCCCGGCCAGGTGCGCTGCTTCTGGTTCTGGGTGAAAAAGCCGGTTCATCCTCTGCTGTGTACAGATGCACCCCACTCGCACACTCAGACACCCGGAGAAACGGCACGGGGAGGAACTGCCTCACACAAAGACCTCTCCTCAGTGCTTCTCGTATTCAGAAGGAAAAGAATTAGTGGATTTTCCAAGTCTTTTCTTATACGTGTTTCACTTATTCCTCACACCAGTTACATTTGTCCCTGGGAGCGCAGGTCACCCAAGGACCACTGTGCCAGCGTGGAACAAGGCGACCCCAAGGCTGACCTGTGAACAGGACACCCCGGCAGAGAAGCCGCCCTCAGCTCAGAGGAACCTTAAAAACGACGTGTGCAACGGGAAACGGGCAGAGTGAGCTCCCTGCAGCCGCAGGGCACCTGCTGACTGTGAAGCTGGGGGCCCAGCTCGGGTCAGAGGGCACCCCAGGCCCCAGAGGGGCCCCGGGCAGTTGGCTTTGGGCGCCTCTTTCCTTCCTCTCTTTGCCAAGCCAGCCAAGACCCTGATGGATCCACTGCCAGTTTCTTGAGGGGGCAGAATGTGGGCTGCCGAGAAGCCGCTCCCCCACCGCAGGAGCCGCCGGGGAAGCCAGGCAGCCGGGCGCGGGCTGCGGTCCGTGCCTCTGGCGCTGGCCACGCTCCCTGCGGGCACTGCTCTGAGCCTGTGGGTGTGCCCGGCCCCTGGAAGGGGAGCGTGCAGCGCAGGACCAGAGGCCCTTCCAGGAGGCCGCGCGCAGTCCTCCCCAACAGCTCAGCAGCCAGAAGGAGTTTTGTCCTGAAAGGCAGGCAGTTTGGCTTCAGTGCTGCACAGCCAGGCTGCATACTACACCTGTCGTGCTGGAGCGTGAGCCCAGGCCAGCCAGCAAATCACCCTCCCATCAGACACAAGCAGAAGTGTCTCACGCCACGCAGACGTGGACACAGCGGCAAGGGATTCACCGCGGTCTTCGGGAGCAGGAATGGTTGATTCTTTAGCCAACCTTGGGTACAAGGCGGCTCTCAAGCCGTTTTACCACATTCGTCACACGGTGTTGGAAGTGGGAGGCGAGAGAAGGGCCAGCTGCCTCCTGCTCCCCAAAATGAAGGATGCCATGATTCTTGACATTTCTTGAAAACGGCGAGAAGTTTTTCCTATTTGATGGTGGAGAATGTGACGCAGACAGAATGTCCGTATTTGGCACGAACCTGGCTCAACTGATTTGGTAAATTTTGAGGACTGGGTGTACGAAGGAACATTTCAGTGCAGCCCAGATACACACCACCAGCAGCACACACTCTAAACATTCGCAAGGAGTAGCAGCATCCCTCTTCTCACTTCCAGGGAAATCTAGAGACCTCAGTGGATATTTTCATATTGTAAAGAACTTACCTCCCCCATTGGGTCCTAAATCCTCAATAACAGACTTTGAGAAGGGAAGTATCACCACTTTCTGTAAGATATGCCCAGATAAAACCATAACGATAAATCCACACACATCCTTTTCTTTTTATTGCCAAATAATATTCCATCGTATGGGTGTAGCATATTTTTTTTTCTTTTTATTGGAGGATATTTTCTTTTCAATATTGTGCTGGTTTCTGCTGGACAGCAGCGTGAACCAGCCACAGATATACACACGTCCCCTCCCTCGTGAACCTCCCTCCCACCTCCCACCCCATCCCACCCCTCCAGGTTGCCACAGAGTGTGGGCTTGAGCTCCCTGCACCACACAGCAAATGCCCACCTGCAAGCTGTTTTGCACGAGGTGACACCGCGTTTGCACGCTACTCTCTCAGTTTGTCCAGCCCTTTCCCCGCTGGGTCTGCAGGGCTGTTCTCATCTGCAGGGCAGCAGTGGAGATGTGGACTCAGAGCACACGCATTCTAAATGTGTTCAGACATGCTTTGGCAGTCTCATTGTTTACAATAAAATATTGTAAGTATTTTATTGTTAATTTTTCATGTTTCATTATGTCCTTTTTAATATACCTCGTTTTTTTTTTACAGCAAAATTGTCTTACAGCCAATTGGTTGTGCAGTGAAACGGCTTCAGTGAAAACTCTTACATGAAAACACCTAGAACCCAAAGGCACAGGGATATAACATAAGTGACCCAAGGGTGGCCAGTTGAGGTGTAATAAACCCTCCTTAGGGATCCCCTCTCCCTGGGGGCAGCGGGGTGACTTGCAGTGTGGTGGGTGGGGGCCAAGAGGAAGCAGGGAGGGGTTTGGGGGCCGCAGGGAGGGGACACCCTGGCGCTGGGCTCCACAGCAGCCCCACCTGCCAAGAGGGCAGAGTTACCCCCGAATCTGAGATGGCCCCTCCCCAAACACTCATGCCCAGATGGCGTGAGGACGGAGGACCGTCTGCTCCTCTGACTGTCCAGGAAGCAAAGCCCTGTCTCCCTGGTGGTCTACTCTAAGCAGGCTTGATGGACAGGTATTCTTGCCAAGCTTATTCTTCCTGCTTAACAGTTGCCTTCCAGCCTTTGCACTGCCACCTTCACGGACAGCTGCCTCTGTTTCTCAGCCCACCTCCCCGAGGACAAGTGTCCTGATGACCACAACACCAGCCGTAGGGGAGCAGGACCCCGCATACAGCGTCCTCGGTGATGGGCCAGGCCCCCACTTTGTGAAAACTGTGAAGCAGGGGTGGGGGGCGGGGACTGGGCTGAGTCTGGCACTGGGGCTGCCCAGCCCCATGCAACCTAGGCCGGCCATCTCTGGACACCGGGGTCCTTGCTGATAACCTGAGGGAGGAATGGGGCGACCGGGGTCTGCCCTCCACAGGCCTCGACTCCACCCTCCAGGTCCTGACCCAACGCTTCCCCCGTCAGGCTGCGTGCTTCATCAGGACCGAGGTCACAGAGCATTCTGGGTACAAGACGGGGCTCAATCCTCCTCGTGGGGCCTGTGAGCAGCTCTGGCTCAGTGGGTCAAGGGCTAGACCCATGGCTTTCAGCCAAGCCAGTGCTTCCAGGAGAAAACTGATCACCCCTTCCCTAGAGACCTCTCCCCACCTGGATCTCTCTGAATTCTCTAAGGCTTCGAGACTTCGCCGAGATCCTTAGAATTAGAATCGGGGCTTCCCTGATGCCTCAGTTGGTAAAGAATCTGCCTGCATTGCAGGAGACCCCGGTTCGACTCCTGGGCCGGGAAGGTCCCCTGGAGAAGGGATGGGACACCCACTCCTGTATTCTTCAGCTTCCCTCATGGCTCAGCTGGTAAAGATTCTGCCTGCAATGCAGGAGACCGGGTTTGATCTCTGTGTTGGGAAGATCCCCTGGAGAACGGACTAGCTACCCACTCCAGTATTCTGGCCTGGAGAATGCCACAGATTGTATAGTCCATGGGGTCACAAAGAGTTGGACACGACACGTGGCTTTATTATAGGGTCCAAGGGGTTCTGGTGACAGAATGCGTGGCAGTGGGGGCCGTGCCGGCGTTAAGGACAAAGGTCCCTCGAGATAGGGGTAAGGCTCCCGGGTCCCGCAGCAGGTGGGGCCCCGAGTGGAGGGGCAGGGGCAAGCAGGTGCCCGCACCTTTGTGCCTCAGCAGGAGGGGCTGGGTGACGGGGGTGGCAAGTCTGGGGAGGGGGAAGGCAGGCGCACAGGAGGGAGGCGGGGTTCTGACCCTAAGCTCATTTTCAGTTCCTGCTCTGGCCCTGCTCAGCAAAGCAGCTCACACCTGCCTGGCGCCCAGCATTGCCGGAGGGAGGCGGGCAGACAGCCGCAGGGCTCCTTCCCCCAGCCTTGCCCGCCTCTCCACACGGGCATAAGAATGTTGACGACATACTTATTTTGCTGATTTCAAGTCTTATGGTGATTCCAGAGGGCATTTTCCATTCAAAACAACGCAAATGCACGAGCGCGCCCTCACTAACCCTCCTGCTGATGCTCATACTGCCTCAGTATCCTGGAAAGTCTGCAGACATCTCCTGAACGTTCATTTTGATTTATCCTAAGCAACTCTAACCAATCCTTTGAAGAATAAAACTTTGGGTGCTTTTTCATCAATGGCTTGGAGGTAAATTTCCCGTTTTCAAGGGATTAGAATTTTCCCAGCTCAGAACTCATCTTAGAGGGGAAGGGAGTGAGCCTTTTTAAAGATCTGACCCTTAAAGCTACGCTGGGATTTGAATTCCACTGTGAGGCTCATGGAGTGAAGTGAGGGAGCATTCCCCGGCGGGAACCGTTTCTAGAAATTCAGAGTCTGCTTCTCACTGCTGACCTCTGTCTCCACTGTGGGGACCCACACCCTGGTCACGTCTATTACGTCCAGGCTGTGAACAGACCCGCGAGTGCCCTCTTGTGCCGTCTGGGGCAGCGCTGAGGGCTCCGGGGAGGTGGTGCCGGCTCCCGGCCCGGCGGGTCCACGTGCAGGGCCCGGACACGGGGGGAGCACAGTGGTCCTCGTGCTCTCGTGAGCACACACTCAGGGAGCCTCTTCTAGCTCTTCACACTGAAAGCGCCCCCGGAGGCAGGGAGCACCCTGTGGTCTTAGGGGATGTGGCAGGAGGCTGGAGGGGTGAGTCCCTTCCACAGGTGTGGAAGCGGCAGGGCCAGGATGGAAGAGGTCGGACTGCAGATTCCACACTGGGGCCCGTGCTTTTGCTGCCCTTGTCCTTTTGCTGTATTTATGTGGGGACCAACCCCGAAACTGAGTGGCTGGGACAGGATTTGCAAAAGGGGTAGCATCTCAGTCCTGCCCTTTTCCTCCTCTCTAGCAGGTTGGGGGTGTGGATCACAATAAACTGTGGAAAATTCTGAAAGAGATGGGAATACCAGACCACCTAACCTGCCTCTTGAGAAATCTGTATGCAGGTCAGGAAGCAACAGTTAGAACTGAACATGGAACAACAGACTGGTTCCAAATAGGAAAAGGAGTGCGTCAAGGCTGTATATTGTCACCCTGCTTATTTAACTTCTATGCAGAGTACATCATGAGAAACACTGGACTAGAAGAAACACAGCTGGAATCAAGATTGCCAGGAGAAATATCAATCACCTCAGATATGCAGATGACATCACCCTTATGGCAGAAAGTGAAGAGGAGCTAAAAAGCCTCTTGATGAAAGTGAAAGAGGAGAGCGAAAAAGTTGGCTTAAAGCTCAACATTCAGATCATGGCATCTGGTCCCATCACTTCATGGGAAATAGGTGGGGAAACAGTGGAAACAGTGTCAGACTTTTTTGGGGGGGTCCAAAATCCCTGCAGATGGTGACTGCAGCCATGAAATTAAAACACGCTTACTCCTTGGAAGAAAAGTTATGACCAACCTAGATAGTATATTCAAAAGCAGAGACATGACTTTGCCGACTAAGGTCCGTCTAGCCAAGGCTATGGTTTTTCCTGTGGTCATGTATGGATGTGAGAGTCGGACTGTGAAGAAGGCTGAGCGCCAAAGAATTGATGCTTTTGAACTGTGGTGTTGGAGAAGACTCTTGAGGGTCCCTTGGACTGCAAGGAGATCCAACCAGTCCATTCTGAAGGAGATCAACCCTGGGGTTTCTTTGGAAGGAATGATGCTGAAGCTGAAGCTCCAGTACTTTGGCCACCTCATGCGAAGAGTTGACTCATTGGAAAAAGACTCTGATGCTGGGAGGGATTGGGGGCAGGAGGAGAAGGGGACGACAGAGGATGAGATGGCTGGATGGCATCACGGACTCGATGGACGTGAGTCTGAGTGAACTCTGGGAGTTGGTGATGGACAGGGAGGCCTGGCGTGCTGCGATTCATGGGGTCGCAAAGAGTCGGACACGACTGAGCGGCTGGACTGACTGATTGTCTATAGCTACTGAAAGTCTTAGAGACAATGGACAGTTCAGCAGCACTGGAAATCTGTAGCACTCAAATTATTGTTGTTATATATTCCTTATGACTAGAAACAGCCAAGACTCCTTGGGAAAATGGCTGATTCTAGGGCTGTGGCTGAAAACGTACCATTTGAGCCTGGAACACTTTGTTCTCCTAGAAAACAAGAAAACTGTCACAGAATAATACAATCACATTAGAAAGACTTAGGAGGAAAAGAGACTCCCACAGACTGAAAAATGGGACAATTTAAGCTTCAATAGGGTTAATAACTGTAGTAAATAAAACATATCAACTATATTAAAATCTATGATTTCATAATGAAATGTTAAAAAGCATTACAGAAACTAATTGGTCGGTCATGGAGGATGCTTGTGAACAAAACTATTCTTTTGAACATGATGAAAGTCAAGCATTTATTCTACCTTTCCTGCATAAACTGAAGTGTATCCGAGTTATACACAGTATACAATGGTTATACATAGTGTATGAGGATTAGGGAGAAGTGATATTGCAAATATTACTATTTTGCAACTCAATAAATTAACTGCTCTTGCTAACACCTGGTACAACCTCAAATGACACTTGGACATTATAAGCCGCCTGTCATAAGTATTGGGTTGGCCAAAAAGTTCATCTGGATTTTCCATAAGTTGTTACAGAAAAATCTGAATGAACTTTTAACCATCCCAATATGTAGTACCACCTGTGAAGTGGGATTTCTGAAAAGTCATATCTGGTTTCTGTGAAGAGTCTCTTGTGTCTGGCTATCTATCTATATTTAGCTGTATATCTAGTCTCTTGTGTCTGGCTGTTTTGAAATGCGTTTTCAAAACAGAGTACCAGGATGCACCCAACAAAATCTGTATTTGGGGAAATTCTATAGCACAGGTTTCCAGGTTTCTTCTACAAAGAGAGAGGAAAGGAAAGCATTTGGAAAGAGAAAGGTGACGGAAATCTCAGAGTGACTAAGCACTAGATTTTAAGGAATTGCTGCTAGTAATCACAGGTGTGGTAGTAGTATTGCGACTCTGTTCATAAAGTAAGTCTCGGTTGACATTTTTGGGACAATTGGGGATGCCTGAATGTAAATAATACGCAAATATCAGTGTCAGAAGTGCCAATGGGACCGGGGAAGTTTGGTCACGCGGGAGGACGGCTTTGCTCTAGGAGCCAGTGCTCCAGCATTTAGGGATGGATCATCCTTTGCATGCAACTACCTTCAGATGGCTCAGAAAGATAATTATATTCATGGAGACGTTTTCGTGCTTTTGGAGTATAGCTGATTTGCAGCGTCTGCCAATCTCTGCTGTTCAGCAAAGTGACTCACGTGTTATAGACGCACGTGTTCACTGTTCTTTGTGTTCTTTTCCATTACGCTTCATCCCAGGAAGCTGGACATAAGTCCCCGTGCCACACAACAGGACCTTGCTCCTTATCCACTCTACACAGAATAGTGTGCGTCTGCCAACCTCGAGCGCCCAGTCCATCCCTCTCCCTCGCCCGCCCGTCTCTGGCAGCCTCTCTGCTCGCTGTGTCTGAGTCTGGTTCACAGATAGGTTTGTCTGTGCCGTATTGTAGATCCCACGTGTAAGTGATATTGTTCGGTAGTTAGAATAGGAAGGAGTCCAGAATGGCGGTGGCTGAAAGACAAGGAAGGGAAAGGCCCGAGAAATGGAACAAAGCGTGGTCCCAGGACCGGAGGGAGGCGCTCAGGGAGAGCGAGCAGCGCCCCGGCGCACACAGCCAGGCCCAGGGGAGGGAGGAGACACACAGGAGGAGCCGAGACTGCGCCGCGGCCTCTCTTTTCTTCGTGTCTTTTGGGTTAGCAGGCCCTCACGCCTCGAGGATGTACTTTCCTTTGCTTTCCAAATAAAACCGAGCTGTAACACGGAGATGTAACACTGGTCCGTCCATCACTTCAAACTTTTGTTGCAACGAGATAGACCCAAGGAAATTACAGACCCCCCTGACAACATTGTCTGCTGTCTGCCTTTCTTTCTGGCTGACTTCACTGATCTGTCCACGCTGCTGCGAGTGGCAGGGTTTCACTCTTTCTAGGACCAGGTGGACTCCACTGTCTGTATGTTCATCTTCTTTTCATCTGTCATGGACGTCTAAGCTGTTTCCGTGTTCTGGCTGTTGTGAACCATGCTGCTGTGAACATTGGGGTGCCCATGTCTTTTGAGTTATGGTTTTGCTTGGGTGGATGTCCAAGAGAGGGTTTGCTGGACCGTATGGTAACTCTATGTTTAGTTTTCTGAGGAACAGCTATACTGTTTTCCATAGCAGCTATACCAACTTACAGAGAATGTTTTAATTTTGAATAATAGTTGAGAGGAAATATTCATATCTTTTAGAGCTGCATAATGAAGTCCTTCAAAACAAGGTGATGTGATTTGCTTTAGGATAATTCAGGGATGTGTGAGTGTGTATCTGAAGCGAGATGAGCTCTGAGCTGACAGCTGTCGGAGCTGGGGTGGTGGGACAGTGGGTTTTATTGGTGTTCTCTCCACGTGTGTACATGTAGAGCATTTTCCCTGATAAAGGCTATGAGTGTCTGCTAACATCCCCCACCACACACACACACACACACACACACACACACACACACACACACACTCACAGGGGCTTGAGGGTCTGATGAGGGGAGAGTGACGCAGAAGCCAGTAGCAGAGTGCCTGTACATCACTAGGATGGGCCTGGGAGAGGTGGCTTCCATCCCAGGGCAGACGGAACTCCCTCCAGGTGGAGCGATGCAGCCTGCTCCAGAGCGTTATGCCCCAGGGAGACCCTGTCAAGGCTGCTCCTGCCTCCGCTCACAGACCCTGTTGTCTGGGCAGAGTCGTAGGGGCAGGGTTGTTCCTGCCAAGTCTCCCCCCCCCCCCAGCCTGGAGTGGACATTGTGTGATGCTGCGGTGCAGTTCTGGGGAGCACTGATGAGATCCTTCTGGAGCAAGGCCCACAGTCTGCTTCTGTGAAGCACAGCAGATTGCGAGGGCAGAAGCCCCCAGTTCTCAGCTGTCTGATAACAAAAGTAGGGCACTTGTTCAGTTCAGTTCAGTCGCTCAGTCGTGTCTGACTCTTTGCGACCCCATGAATCGCAGCACGCCAGGCCTCCCTGTCCATCACCAGCTCCCGGAGTTTACCCAAATTCATGCATCAAGTTGGTGATGCCATCCAGCCATCTCATTCTCTGTCATCCCCTTCTCCTGCTGTCCCCAATCCCTCCCAGCATCAGGGTCTTTCCCAAGGAGTCAGCTCTTCGCATCAGGTGGCCAAAGCATTGGAGTTTCAGCCTCAGCATCAGTCTTTCCAATGAACACCCAGGACTGGTCTCCTTTAGGGTGGACTGGTTGGATCTCCTTGCAGTCCAAGGGACTCTCAAGAGTCTTCTCCAACCATACCTCAAAAGCATCAATTCTTCAGCACTCAGCTTTCTTCACAGTCCATACATGACCACAGGAAAAACCATAGCCTTGACTAGATGGACCTTTGTTGGCAAAGTAATGTCTCTGCTTTTGAATATGCTATCTAGGTTGGTCATAACTTTTCTTCCAAGGAGTAAGCGTCTTTTAATTTCATGATTGCAGTCACCATCTGCAGTGATTTTGGACCCCCCCCCCCCGCTCAAAAAAAATAAAGTCAGCCACTATTTCCACTGTTTCCCCATCTATTTCCCATGAAGTGATGGGACCAGATGCCATGATCTTTGTTTTCTGAATGTTGAGCTTTAAGCCAACTTTTTCACTCTCCTCTTTCACTTTCATCAAGAGGCTTTTTAGTTGCTCTTCACTTTCTGCCATAAGGGTGGTGTCATCTGCATATCTGAGGTTATTGATATTTCTCCCGGCAATCCTGATTCCAGCTTGTGCTTCTTCCAGCCCAGCGTTTCTCATGATGTACTCTGCATAGAAGTTAAATAAGCAGGGTGAGAATATACAGCCTTGATGCACTCCTTTTCCTATTTGGAACCAGTCTGTTCCATGTCCAATTGTAACTGTTGCTTCCTGACCTGCGTATAGGTTTCTCAAGAGGCAGGTCAGGTGCTCTGGTATTCCCATCTCTTTCAGAATTTTCACAGTTTATTGTGATCCACACAGTCAAAGGCTTTGGCATATTCAATAAAGCAGAAATAAATGTCCTTCTGAAACTCTCTTTGAAGGAGTCTTTTGGGCCTAGAAAAGAAAACAGCAGTCTCAAAGGCCTTGCTGAATTGTCTAACTTCGGGGAAAACACAACAGAGCTTTAGGTCCTGCCCTGATGCTCCAGGCCGGCCGCACCTATCTGGGACTTACCACCCACTGTCCGGAAACCTTCCACCCCCTACTCCTGCCCAGAAGACTTTCCACCCCCTGCCCAACTACAAATGTCATCTCAACTAAAGTATACCCAAAACATCCCACCTGATTAACGTTTCCCGTATCACTTACACAAGCCTCCCTACAAACATGGAGCCTCCCTGATCCCTCTCCGCTCTCAGCTGGTCTTTAGGCCGACTATTGCCCCTGCTTGCCAGAATAAAGGTAACCTACTTCTGCTGAGGTCGTCTTTCCTCTTTCTGCCTCGCCCGAACTACACCTTACACTCTTGCTCGGTGCATTCATTACACCTTACACCTTACACTCTTGCACCTTACACCTTCCACTCTTGCTCGGCACCTTCATCACAGGAAGTGGCCCTGTTTTAAAGGTTGCATCAGGCAGCTCTTCAAAAGTCCACAGAAACCGAGAGAGCAGGACGATGCTCCCCGTGCCCCTGTCGCCAGCTTCAATAATCGCCAGCGTGTCTTTCCATCCCGTGTAACTGGTACCACCACAGTTCTTTTTCAAGGGTGTTTGAAAGCAGATCCTCAATATCGTATCATTTATTCTGTGAATGGATTATCGTTTATCACTATGTCACGATGTTTCCCCATAAATTCCGTTCCATTTCATTACAGCACCTAAAATTTAACAACCGTATTTGCGGCATCTAACACCTGGTCTTTCTCCAGCCTCTCTCGCTACCTCAGAACTGTCCTTCTGTGGCTGGCTGGGCAGCCCAGGCCTCGGGCTCTGCTGGTTGTTATTCCTTAGTCTCTCTCCGAGAGCCCCTGGCCCCCCTATTTTTCCTCAGTGCCACTGTTTTCTCGAAAAAGCTTAGTGTTTTCTCTGCAGAAGGTCACAGATTCTGGCTTTGCTTTCTTGCTTAGGCTTCTAGCTTGTCTCTTGGCCCCTCTACTCTAAACAGATCATCAGGGTGAAATCCTCTGACTCGGCTCCGTCTTTAAGGGCTGGAACACCTTCACGCTGGTGTGAATCAGCCTGCCTCGTGCTTGCTCTGCTGTCAGCGGTGCAAAGATTGATCCCTTAATGCGAGAATGCATCATTCTCCTGATCTGACCCCACCGTTATAAAATTCCCGTTGTTGCAGAAACCAGTTCTCAAGAAACCACGCACCACAATTCAGAGTTGGAGAACTCAGGCTTATTATGCCGGCGGGCCCAGAGGACTTAACGCTCTAAGCTCTGAGCCCCAAACAAAGGGGTTACAGAGTTTTTATAGACAGACTATAGTGGACAACGCCAGCTGTTAATAGGCTGGTTTAAACTAAGGGGTTTTGCATGGGAACAGCAGTCCAGACTGAGGGGCGGGGTGGGGGGCGTTGCCTGACCTTCACATGGACAGGCACGATTCAGCAGTTCGCAGGGGCTGGGAAGTTGCAAAGGGCAGGACGAGGGTGAGTGAGAGGAGCTCCAGTTCCTAGCATTGTTGGTCCCCACTTTCTGAGACTACGTGACCTACGTGACCTGCATGATCCAGACACGGCAAGGAGCGAGCTGAGCTCCAGAGGCAGAGCGCACAGGAGGGTCTGTAATGTGACGCTTCCTCCTCACCCTCAGCTGTTTCTGCCAGCGGCTCTCACGTCCACCAGTGACCGCTGACTAGATCCACCCTCTTATGTCAAGTTTCAGGTGTTAATTTTCAAAGTTTACCCTCTTTTGGTGTTTCTAAGCTGGCATTCTTCCAAAAAGTTTCCTCACCAACTCTGTTCTGAAATATAAGCTTGTATAGATAAGGCAAAATAAAGTTTGGTTCTTTTTATTTAATTTTTAAATCATGTGTTTCTCAATTCAAAATTTTATTTCAAACTTTTCATTTCATTTCAAATTTCAAATGTGTATTTCATTTCAAATTTTAAATGTGTTGATTTCATAACACCTTTTTTCCTACTGATTTATAACAATTGATTTCTTTTCATTTTTAAAACTTCATTGAGAACTCATGGATTTGCACATAGTTGCCAACAGGAGGCATTTCAGGCTGTCCCAAGCGTTATTTGCGCCCGAAGTCATTCCATCTTAGACCACTGGCAGTTTCTTCGGCAGCTGGCATGTCTTTGTTTTCAAACATTTTATTTTGAAAACTGCATTGTTGTTTATCTTTCTTCTTTCCGGGGCAACAACTGATCCCAGACTTATCCTGTACAGTTCCTGACTCAGACCTGGACTCAGACATTTCTTCCAGGGTTCCTGGCTTCTCCCAGTGGGAAAATGCATTCATAGTCCTGAATCTGGATGTGTGGAACATATGACCTCATTTCATCTTTGCAGTGACTCTGAAATATAGTTACTATAATTATCTAGTATCTGGTAGTTGATGGAAATTCTGAAGTTCAGAGAGGTCAGCACACTTAGTCATGGCCGCAACACGTTAATTAAGGCCTTGGGAATATTCCACTTGTTTGTGAAGGGGATGTAACACAAGCAGGTCAAGCTTGGACCCCAGTGATTTTATTTTCCAAGTTTGAGAAACTTCTAGAATAACAGCATTTGTCAACCCGAGTGGGCGTCGGAGCCTTACCTCTGCCTACATAGCCTTACCTCTGCCCACGCAGCCTTACCTCCCCCGCTGCCCAGGGCCCCCTGCAGGCCCTCAGGGCCCCACTCTGGCCATGCGGCCAGGCTTTTGTGTTTTATTAAAAATTTCACAGTTTAATCAGGTGCAACTTCCAGGTTGATTTAGGCCAGAGTTCTTATTTAAGTGAGACTGAGGATCTGAGAGGTAAAATGCGGTACACACTAGCCAGATAGGCTGGCTGTTGTGTGAGAGAGGCAGAGGTTTTTGATTTTTCAGTATACTTTTCAGCCATATGCCTCATCTGCCTGAGAGCTGGGTGAGCTTGGAGGGACAGGCTGTCAGCCTGGGCAGGCAGGTGGGTGGAAGGGATGGGACACTGCTTTTAGCCCAGGATCCCTTCAGTTACATGGGGGCTGGTTCCCCCCTGCTTGTTCTGTTGCAGTTTAATAAATCCAAATAATTCTGCACATTAATGGATGCCCACTGTTTACTGTGTGTGTGTGCTTAGCCACTCAGTCATGTCCTACTCTGTGACTCTTTGGACTGTAGCCTGCCAGGCTCCTCTGTCCGTGGAATTCTCCAGGCAAGCATACTGGAGTGGGTTGCCATTCTCTTCTCCATCCCCACCCAGGGATCCAACCCACGTCTTCTCTGTCTCTCCCGCATTGCAGGCAGATTCTTTACCCGCTGTTTATTATGCAGGATCTAAAAGGGCTGGGAAAGCAATGAGGTCTGTTAAGAAAAAGTTCCCAGCCATGTTTGTCTGTAATAAAAATATCAAACACAAAAAGGATTCTAACGTTAAGTAACATATTATGAAAAGCAAGAATTTCGTGTCGCAAAGTGTCAGAATGTTCAGGATTTCAGAATGAAGGGGTTTTGTTTCCCTTTATGGCAGAGACTGTGAAGGATCGCTGTGAGGATGGGGCTGGGGAGGGGTCAGGGGGGAGGAGACTCCAGGGAGTGTCTGAGGAAGTAGGCTGGGAGGAGGGGGAGGAGGCCAGAGGAGGAGCCGGGGGAGGCTGAGGGGGACTTGCTGCCCCCACCCCCGGGCTGACCAGCTCCAGGGGCCACCAGGAGGGTTGGGGCGGTGGCGGGGGTGGACGTGAGGTCGGCAGGCCTTGTATAAATGCTGAGCCGAACTGTATCCATAAATAATGACTTTACTTTCCCTGTTGCTAATTAGAAACAGTAATACACAGGGAAACACAAGTTACTTAATGTGCAGTTATTCCGTCAGCAGTTTTCACGTCATGAACATGGATCGCTCGGTGTCATCCTGGCGGCGTCCTTGGAAACCGAGCCACAATGCAAATGTGACTAACATTTGGCAAGGCCTCTCAAGTGCAAGCTTGTTGTTTGTTTGCTAATGAGGCGATTGTGCAGCCAGGTGTCACGGATTAGCCTCACTGAGCAATGGTTTTCTCCCCTGTTTCCGGACTCGACTCTCCTGAGAGGTTGGGACAGGCTTTAGTAGGCTCCTACAAGACCTGGACAGAGAAGGTGATGGAGCCCCACTCCAGTACTCTTGCCTGGAAAATCCCATGGACGGAGGAGCCTGGTAGGCTGCAGTCCATGAGGTCACTGAGAGTCGGACACAGCTGAGTGACTTCACTTTCGCTTTTCACTTTCATGCATTGGAGAAGGAAATGGCAACCCACTCCAGTGTTCTTGCCTGGAGAATCCCAGGGACGGGGGAGCCTGGTGGGCTGCCGTCTGTGGGGTTGCAGAGTTGGACACGACTGAAGCGGCTTAGCAGCAGCAGCAGCAGCAGCACAAGACCCAGAACCAGGGCCCGTCAGATAAATCCTGGGTGTTCTGCTGGAGGGCCCTAGGGGCATCTGCCGGACATGGGCACGTTATGGGGGGCGCCCCCAAACATGGTTTCCAGACCAGCCCTCTGCCAGGCCTGCCCAGATGCTTCTGATGTGCAGACCTGAAATTATATAAATGTGAACCTTCTTCTCTCATCACCCTGTTCTTACTTCTGCTTTTATCGTCTCAGAAAGTAATACCAGGCAGTCACGCAAGGTCTCCACCGGAAGCCGCTGAGCCATAACTGAGTCGTCCCGACATCTCCTGTCCTCACCCCTTGCTTCCCATCATAGGTGGTTCCTGTAACCTGCCTCCAGACCCACCTCTCACCTCCCCACGTCTCTGCCTGCACAGCCGCGGCCAGAACCCTGTCACCCCCACCCGGGCCACCGTGGCCCCTCCCCGATCCCCTGCCCCCAGCATTCTCCACTGCAAATCCAGGCTCGCCTTTAAGAACGTCTTTCTCTGCTGTGCGCCTTTTCCTCTCAAGACCCGCCGGAGCCTCCAGCCCCTTCCACGTCGAGCCCCAGACCTGCCCTGCGAGGCCGTCCTGCCTCTGCCGCCCCTCCCACGCGCCTCTCCTTTGCTGACCTTCCCTGGGTGTCCTGTGGAGACCTGGGCCAGGCCGCCCCCAACCTCTGACAAAGGGCACGTGGCAGGTCAGCTCCTGAGGAGGCCGCGCCCGGCTGCCCGAGCCTTGCCAGTCTGCTGCCTCCTCTCCTGCGGCCAGGGCCTTCGTGTCACCTCCGCAAACTGCGACCTCGCTTGGGGAGCTGGGGCCAGTGTTTGGGAGATGCAGGCCCTCTAGAGGAGCCAGGCCCCCCCCTTACGCTCCGGGCGGGTCTCTAGACCTCTGCGCCCTCGCCAGCTCATGGAAACTGGAAGCACCCCACCCCTGCTGCTCCTGGGAGGCTCTGAATGCTGTAATGGCCGGCCACATCTCATTTCTTGGCACATTCTTATGTCACAAGACCTCGGCTGTGCACACAGGGCCCTGTGAGGCCTCTGGTCACCCTTGTCCACCCAGGACATTCATCCATTAAAATTTTAATCATAAGATCAATCCAAGTCTGATTTCAGGGTCTGCAAGGACTGTGAGAAATTGCCCGTGCGTTTGTGGATGTTTGGGCTGCAGAGCGGTGAGTGGGGAGAGGGCATAGTTTTTGTGCTGGGTGTGACTCTTTGGGTTCAGTAAGTAGGCAGCTGACTGACGGCCTGAGGGAAACCACGGTCGCACTTCTCCTGAGGATGGGTCATTCTGATTTCCAAGTGATCAGAGGCTCTGTGTCCAGAGCCTGGGCCGTGGGCTCCCATCTGAGCAGCTGCAGCGTGAAGGAAGCCTGCCCTCTATCCACGGCAGATGCCTGTGCTGAGCAGGGTCTGTGGGCCCAGACAGTCAAAATGGCACCAAAAGGAAAGTGGAAAAAACTGCTGTTCACCCTGAGCCACACTTTGGTTTCCCTGAAGAGGGTGCGCGTTGCAGTGCAGATGGGGGTCCCAGGGGCCCAGCCCCAGGGCCTCCTCTCTTGGCTCCTGGCAGGTCAGGGACTCGATTAAGTCACTCTCTGCCACTTCAGGCGCCCATCCATTACCATTTCTTAGAGTAATGAACCTGCCAGGCAGGAGAATCTCAGAAGGTCTCGGCAGAGGCAACCTCCTGTCATTTTTTTTCTCACCTTCTCACATCCTTGAAGAACATCAAGGTTTCCTGGTTCCCGTGGCCTCAGATGACGGTTGTCATATGAGATGCATGAGCAGATGACGCCTTCACTACCCGACGAGGCTGAGGGCTGTCCCTCGAGGAAACGAGACCTCAGGAATGGGGGCAAGCGGGGGGCGGGGCGTGGGGAAAGGAGGGGTGCGGCAGGAGGGAAGACGGGGACAGAGGAAGGGGCACGAGGGAGAGAGAAGCAGCAGAAAGCGCACACGCAGGTGAAGCGAGGTCAGGACGCGTGGCTCGCACGCCCCCAGATGTCCGCTGAAGCAGCAAATCCAGCTACAGCATCTGTGAGGCCCAGAAACTGGCAGTCGCTGAGTGCATGGGATGGCAGCTCAGTGACGCACCAACAGTCTATTGATGCGCAGTAACACCCAGCCCTGGGAACCACGCCTCCCCACGCTCCTGGCTTCTGTAGACCAAGGAAAGGCGTTTCCTTCTGGTGCAAAGACTCTCGGACCCTGCTGCTCGTCTGTACCTGCAGTTTGAACGGCCACTGTCTCTCTGCAGTGCTGAGTTGGAAAGCGTCCCACCGCCACCCTTCCTGGCGCCAGCACCTTGGTCAGCTCCCAGGTCCGGGCTGCTCGGGTGCAGAACCGCTTCTCCCGGGCTAGGTGGTTGTACTAGATTCCTTCTCCCTAGAGGTCCACGGCCTACACACGCACACACACACACACACACACACACACCCCTTTATCGTACCTGCTCCTTGCGTCCGGTTCCTCGCTGGAGGGGTCTGTGGGCCTCGGTGCCTAGGCCCTGTTACCTGTTCCTTGCTGGACGTGCCCTCCTCTGAGGCCTTACTCAGGGACTGAGGTTATGAAACCCCAGAGGCTCAGGCTTTGGGTCAATGGTAATCTCCAGTTGACACGTGGAATAGTGTAATTCTTAGATGGTTTTCTTAATTTTTTAAAAAGCTGAAATGATTATAAGTTTACAGGAAATGGTGAACACATCAGAGAGATTCCATGTGCCCTGCAGCCAGTCTCCCAAAGGTCATGCTTTATGCAACAATGCACAGTGTGGGCTGGAAGGCGAGTGTGGGCTGCCAGCTTATCACGTGTGGATCTGTGTGGGCATCACTGCTATCACAGACAGACTGTTGCACCATCACAAAGATCCCTCGTGTCACCCCAAGTGAAAAAGTAAGGGAAAGTGAGTGAGTGTTATTCACTCATGCCCGACTCTTGGCAGCCCCATGAACTGAAGCCCGCTAGGCTCCTCTGTCTGTGGGATTCTCCAGGCTAGAATCCTGGAGTGGGTTGCATTCCCTCCTCCAGGGGATCTTCCTGGCTTAGGGATTCAACCTGGGTCTCTCACATTGCGGGCGACTCTTTGCCACCTGCGTCCCCTTGTCAGCCACTGGCTTGTTCCTACATCTGTGTTTTTCAAGAATGTGTTTATCTGGTTGGCATCACACAGTCCATAACGTTTAGAGGCAGGCTTTTATTCCCTCGGAGGAGTGAACTGACAACCGGGCACCCCTCAAGCGGTTCCCAGGGTGCGGACGTATCACAGTCAGTCAGTCCATTCACTTACTGCCGGGCCGTCTGCTGGTCTCAGTTTTTGGCTCTTGTGGATAAATCTGATATAAACAGCTGTGCAGCTTTTTGTGTGGATGCTTGTTTTCAGTTCTCTGGAGCAAATGCCCAGAGGCAGCAAATGCTATTTTTTAAGTATTATTATTATTTTTTGAACTTGGCAGGGTTGATTATTTATTTATTTTTAATTAAAAGAAAACTTTTCGGCCACACCCCACGGCATGCGGGACCTTATCTCCCTGACCAGGCGTGGAGCGCGTGCCCCTACCCTGGAAGGCGGACTCTTTACCACTGGGCCGTCAGGGAGGCCCCCGCGTTTGTCTTTCAGGGAATTTTCACAGCGTGCTCCAGACTGCCCATGCCCCGTTGCGTCCCGTCGGAAGAGTGTGTGAGGTCTGGCTCCTCCAGAGCCCCACCTGCGCTCGCCCCTGTCCCTCTGGTGGTAACTGCTGTGGCGGGCGTGTGCTGACGCCTCACTGTGGCCTCAGTCCGTGTTTCTCTGACGGCTCCTTGCAGTGAATTTCTATAAGTGTGTGTCCATCTTATAGCTTCTTCAGTGAAATGTCTCCTTACATCTTTTGTCCACTGTCTAACTGAATTATTTCTGTTTTTGCTGTTGAGTTTTGAGAGTTCTCTATGTATTCTAGATCTTAGCCCTTTATTATACTTGTGGTTTACAAATGCTTTCTCCCACTCTATAGCTTAAACTTTATTTTTCTTGATATGGTCTTTGCAGAGCAAAAGTTTTAAATCTGAAAAAAAGCCCAATCTATTGATTTTATTTCTTTCGCAGATGGTGATTTTGGTGCCATATCCAGTAATTCTTTACCAAACTGTGGGTCCTGAAATTTTTCTGTGATTTCTTCTAACATGTTTATAGTTTTCCATTTTACAAGTAAGCCTATGATCTATTTTCATTACTTTGTGTATAAAAAGCATATGGTTTATACACACTTTTGTATATAAAATGTGCAGTGTAGATTGAGGGTCATATTTTGCCCAACGAAATTCAATTGCTTGAGCATCATTTGTTGAAACAACTACCTTTCCTCATTGAATTGATTTTGCAACTTTATTCAAAATAAATTGGGCATATTTGTGTGGCTTTATTTCTGGAGTCTCTTTCTCATTGGTCCATGTGAATGTCTCTCTGCCAAGGGGACAGTGTCTTGACTACTTTAGGACTCCTCCCACTTTGTTTTTCCCTGCAAAAATCGGAGGTGCTTATTACTTTTTCTCCCAGTTTCACCGAATGTCACTGACATCTAGCACCGTGTCTGTTTAAGATGTGCTTCGACTTAACATACGGCATGAAATGACTATCACAAAAAATTAGAGAAAATACGTCACTTCATGCAGATACAAAGTTAAAGAAATGGAAAAAATTTGTTGTGATGAGAACTCTTAGGATTTACTCTCTTGATAATGTTCTTATGTAACACACAGAAGTGTTAATTACACAGTCACGCTGTACGTCATATCCCTAGCACTTACTTATCTCGCAACTGGGTGTCTGTACCTTCTGACTGCCTCGTGCAATCCCTCGACCCCCTCGACCTCTGTTAGCCTCTCCTTGTCTATGCATTTGTTGGTTTTTGAAGCATCCTTCACCTACAACACTATGTTAGTTCCTGTTACAAACGTAGTGATTCAGTATTTCTATACCTGTTAAAAGGATCACCATGATAAGTCTGGTTAGGCTATGTCACCATACAAAGTTATTGATGTTCCCTTTATTGCATATCTCATAGCTGTGACTCATTTATTTGGCAACTAGAAGCTTGTACCTCTTAATCTCCTGCACCTATTTCTTTCTTCCCACTTCGTTTTTATATTTCCAATATGTTTTTGCTCTTCTATGTAGTATCTTTTCATTTCCATCAAATTTTAGAACAATCTTGTCAGTATGCACGAAATAATTGCTGAGATTTTAGTATAGATGGTGTTAAACTTATACATCAATTTGGAGGAGAATTGATATCTTTACTATGTTGCGTCTTCCAACTCAGGAATATAATTCCTGAGCATACAATTCATGCGAACATTTTACTAGATTTGCACATAAGTATTGCAGGTTCTTTGAAATTGTAAATGGTATCATGCTTTACATAGGGTCCTATGTCTTCCTTTCTGATCCGTGTAACCTTTGTGTCCTTTCCTTGGCTGAAATGTGGCACAAAAGAGGTAGAAGCGGGCACCCTCAGCAGGTCACAGAAAGTGGGGACACGCCCAGTCTCTTTCATCAGGTGTAATGGGAGCTGTTGGCGTCTTGTAGACAGCTGTATGGAGTTCAAGAAGTTCTTTTCTACTCTTGACTTTCCGAGAAGTTTTCCATGAATTGAATCTGTGTTGAATTTTGACATGTGTTTGGTATAACTGAGTGGTTTTTAGTCCTTCACCTTGTTCAAGTATCTTTGAACTGTCTTTTTTCTGATTTTGGCATCTGGGTAACATGGGCTTTGTAAAGTGAATTACAAGGTTCTCTCTTTTCTATTTTCTGGAAGAGAGTGTGTAGAAGCGGTATTAATTCTTTTTTAGACGTTTGGTAGAATTCATCAGTGAAGTCATTTGAGCCTGAAGATTTCTGTTTGAGGGGAGTATTAAATTGTGAATTTAATTTCTTAAGCAATTATATGTCTTTTTCAAATGATTTATTTTATATCAGGTAAGTTTGTGCTTTCTGAGGAGTGGATGCATTCCATCTGAGTTTTCAGTGTATGTGACTAGGGTTGCTCATTGCATCCCCTTATCACCCTATGGTTGCCTATTCTATTAGCGATATTCCCACAGAAGGCTATCTTATCGTCTCTGCTGCTGAACTCTGCAGTGCTCAGCAGTAGGCACTTCAGTGATACAGGGTGTCCCCGTCCCCGGTCCCTCTCACACAGCGTCACAGCCTTTGTGCTGCCCCTGCCCGCACCCCCAGTGCCTGGGGAAGGGAGCCTCCCTGGCCGGGGTGGGGGGCTGGAGACAGCCTCAGTGCCTCCAGACCCCAGGCCTGCTCGTGCCCCTGCCGGGGGGAGCAGCCCTTGGTCAGAACCAGACAGTGGGCTGCCCCCTGCTGCACACAAGGAGCCAGAACCAGAGCCGGCAACCCCCTCGGAGCAGGGGCGCCACTGGCTCTCTGATTTCCCCCACTTAGAGCCTTTCTCCTCTGACCAGTCCATGGGTGAAAGGCATAAAAGCAGTGGGGGGATGTGAACAAGCCAATAATTTTTACCTTTTAATCAATGTAATTGAGGTATAATTTACTGACAACACAATTTATACTTTTTAAGTGAGTGAAGTCGCTCAGTCATTTCCAACTCTTTGCGACCCCACGGACTCTAGCCTATCAGGCTCTTCCGTCCATGGGATTTTCCAGGCAAGAGTGCTGGAGTGGATTGCCATTTCCTTCTCCAGGGGATCTTCCTGACCCAGGAATTGAACCTGGGTCTCCCTCATTGCAGGCAGACGCTTTACCGTCTGAGCCACCAGGGAAGCCCACACTTTTTAATGTACAGTGCAGTTACTCTGACAAACATATGCAACCCTGAAAGTGAAGTCGCTCAGTCATGCCCGACCCTTTGCAGACCCGTGGACTGTAGCCCACCAAGCTCCTCTGTCCATGGGATTCTCCGGGCAAGAATACTGGAGTGGGTTGCCATTTCCTTCTCCAGGGGGTCTCCCACATTGCAGGCAGACGCTTCAACCTCTGCACCAAAGGCTAAAAATTAATTTCCCCAGAAATGTTTCTGTGTACCTTTGTGGAAAACACCTGATACCCTTCATCATAAATAATCAATTATCTGACTTCTCTCACTGCAAGTTAGTTCTGCCTATTCCAAGTTCATGTGAATGAAACCATCCTTGTGAATTCTTTGGTGTTTGGTTTCTGTCACTCAGAGTAATGTGGGTGAGATGCATCCATGTTGGGTCTGTATCAGATAGTGACTCACTTCACTGTTGAAGAGCATGAGATTGCACAGCTGTGCATCTCGTCTGTCCGTTTCTCGCTGGTGGGCACTTGAGCTGTGGTGAGCACAGTGGTCCCTGGAAGGGAGGCAGGCAGCATCCGAGATGTGGAGGACAAGGAGCTGCGGGGGCAGAGCAGAGACTGGGTCGGCCCTGACGGCTGAGGGGGCCAGGAGGGCCCTGGGGGCTGGAGAGGCCGGGAAGCGGGTCCCAGCCCCCACCTGAGCCTGCGGAGGAGCGGCCCACGGACCCCTCCTGGCTCACCGTAGCTGTTGCGCTCACAGCCTCGGCTTCAGTCCAGAGGAACTGAGCGAGCATGTCTTACTCAGAATGATCAGAGGATAAACTTGTACTGTTTTAAGCCACCAAGTCTGTGGGCCCTGTTACAGCAGCCACAGGAAACTAGTACAGCTTCCAGAACCATCTGTGTGCCAGTGTTTGGGTTGACATGCGCTTCACTTCCTCTGGATGAATACCCATCGTGGAATGACTGGGTCGTACGGCAAATGTGTGCTACTTACAGACTCTGCCAGCTGTCTTCCCAGATGTTTGCACTGCCTCACCTTCCACCAGCAACACACATGAAATCCAGCGATTTCTCCAAATGCGAGCCAAGCCTTGGTGGGGTCGGCCTCGGGTTCACTGTTCTAGGGAGTCCTTGAAGGGCCGTCTCACTGTAGCTGCCGCTCACACTTTCCTGATGATGAGTAACGTTCCCCTTCGAGTCGTCTTGTGTGTCCGTGTGTCGCTTGTGTGAACCGTCTGTTTGAACCTTCTGCTCCTTTCTCATTAGGCCTAAGAGAGGCCAGCACACGGCGGCCACTTCCTGCTCCGCTCTCATTCCCCCTGGCGGCTCAGGCAGTTAAGTCGTCTACAATGCGGGAGACCCAGGCTCCACCCTGGGTCAGGAAGCTCCCCTGGAGAAGGAAATGGCAATCCACTCCATCCCATGGACAGAGGAGCCTGGTAGGCTACAGTCCATGGGGCCGCAGAGTCGGACACGACCGAGCCTTCCATGGGTGTGGCCACTCTCTGGGACGGTGGCTCCTCTGCCGCACTCCCCCCTCCACCGGGACCACCGATCAGATTCCCCCTCTTCCGAGACCTAAGCCCAGTGTCACTTTCTTTCCTGAGACTGTTTCCCCCAGGAGACACAGTGACCTGATCACAGGGGTGGATGGCAAACGGAGGAGGGATGACTCTGTGTCTGTAACGAAGGGTGGACGGCGGCAGCTGTCCTTTGGGGCAAGCCCACCCTGCTCGTCTTTCTTATTATTTGCTTCAGAACCCCTGCTGTCCTATTCCGCTGAGATCCATTCCTGAATCACTTGTTCTCAGTTGCCTGGCACCACTGTGCCCTGTAGCCCATCATTCCCTATGTGCCAAGTCTTAGCTGGACAGCCCTTGTTAACAATTCTCTGTAATTTGCTTTTGACTGTGCTGGGTCTCCATTGCTGCACAGGCTCCTCATTACAGCGGCTTCTCTCCTGTCCGGGCTCCGGGGCCCAAGCTCAGAAGCTGTGACCCACAGGCTTAGCTGCTCCTCGGCATGTGCGATCTTCCCAAATCAGGGATAGAACCTGTCTCCTGTATTGGCTGGCAGATGCTTCACCACCGAGCCACAGGGAAGCCCCTGGATAGTGAAGGAAAGTTACAGGACTCAAAATGGCCTGGAGTTAGAACTACCCTCCAGGTCCTCCCCATTACTCTATGCAAAACAAAAAACTCTGGAAAAAAGTGGATGTTAAGGTTGATTACACCCAGCTCCCAGCTGGCCCAGCCTCTGGCTGATCTCCAAAATTCCTTGCCCCAGCCGTTTAAGAGATAACTACGTACCGAACAACCCTGGAGACGAATAGGCCCTGGTAAGACGGCAGCTTTCCACATGCATGCCTGTATATACTTACTCTTTTCCTGGGCTAGTGCAGCAGCTCACTAATCCGACTGCTGCCCCTTCTCGCCTCATTACAGGTGGTCTGTTCCCGCGAAGTGCGGGTCTCGCTCTTTTCCTGCGCCTCGCCTTCTCGAGCTCCCTAGCCCTACAGCCCTTAAAGTGACACTTTCTCAAGGATGTGCGTGTGCACACTCGGTTATCTCAGTCGTGCACGACTCTGCGACCCTATGGACTGTAGCCCGCCTGGCTCCTCTGTCCATGGGGTTCTCCAGGAAAAGAAGGTTCTCCAGAGAGGAGACAGCGTGGGCGGCACGCTCTCCTCCAGGGGGCCTTCTGGGCACACCTCTCCTGCGCTGCATGTGGATTCTTCCCCAGCTGAGCCGCTAGGGAAGCCCCTTCTCAAGGACATTTGCCTTTCAATAAGAATAATTTGAAGCCATAAAATGAAGGCTTGTTTAATAAGTGAATTCCTAGCTCTGTGACACACGGCGAATGAGGTGCTGTGGATAAAATTGGGCGAGTGAGCTACCCTATTTGCCCAACGGACTTGAAAGAAATCGAGTTGTCACTCAGGCAGAAGGCACCCAGCCCTGCCCTATCCCGCTGGCAATGACTCCTCATCACTGTCCAAACCTTGGTTCTGTTCCCAAAGGATGTTTTTTCCTGATGCAACTCCACTCAGTTGGAAATTGTAAATGATACTGATGACTATAAATTTTAAGTTTTTCTTGATAATGGGTATATGTTCAGTTTACTGTGTGGAACAGACATACTCATCTCACACACTAGCAAAGTAATGCTCAAAATTCTCCAAGCCAGGCTTCAACAGTATGTTAACTGAGAACGTCCAGATATTCAAGCTGGATTTAGAAAAGGCAGAGGAATCAGAGATCAAATTGTCAACATCCACTGGATCACGGGAAAAGCAAGAGAATTCCAGAAAAACATCTGCGTCATTGGCTATCCTAAAGCCCCTGACTGTGCAGATCACAACGAACTGGAAAATTCTTAAATAGATGGGGATAGCAGACCACCTTACATGCATCCTGAGAAATCTGTATGCAAGTCAAGAACCAACAGTTAGAACCGGACATAAACAACAGACGGGTTCCATATTGGGAAAGGAGTGGTCAAGGCTATATATTGTCACCCTGCTTATTTAACTCATATGCAGAGTACATCATGCGAAATGCAGGGCTGGATGAAGTACAAGCTGAATCAAGATTGCTGGGAGAAATATCAATAACCTCAGATATGCAGATGACACCACCCTTACGGCAGAAAGTGAGAGGAAGTAAAGAGCCTCTTGATGAAAGTGAAAGAGGAGAGTGGAAAAGTTGGCTTAAAACTCGACATTCAGAAAACGAAGATCATGGCATCTGGTCCCATCACTTCATGGGAAATAGATGGGGAAACAGTGGAAACAGTGACAGATTTTATTTTGGGGGCTCCAAAATCACTGCAGATGGTGACTGCAGCCATGAAATGAAAATATGCTTGCTCTTCGGAAGAAAAGCTATGACCAACATAGACAGCATGTTAAAAAGCAGAGACGTTACTTTGCTGACAAAGGTCCATCTAGTCAAAACTATGGTTTTTCCAGTGGTCATGTGTGGCGGTGAGAGCTGGACTGAGTGACTGAACTGAACTGATGAAGGTAACTGCCGAGTCTCGCTGCCTGCGTTTTTCAGTAAAATCGTACTCAGGGGCTTGCTCTGGGCTAGAAGAGCTTTCAGCACTGGACAGCAGCCAGTGGGATGAAGTTTCCAGGGCTTGGAGGGGGCGAGGAGCAGCAGAGGACATGTAAAGAGGAGGACAGCGTCACCCTGAACAGGAAGAGGCGACCACGTCCACCTGCTGGAGAAAGGGCTGAAACAAGACCAGCCCCCGAATGGTTGTTTCCAGTCCTTGGAAACTGCTACTTCTTAACTCCCATTATTTTCAGCCTTGTCGCCACCACGTAATTAAGCAGAGCACCCCCTGGTCCCCGGCTTGGCTGACATGAGGTTCTCTATGCTCTCCACTGATTCCTCGTCTGTTTTCCTCCAGTTCCAAACTGCGACCACACTCAGAGGTCTGCTCTCAGGCAGAGAACCTCCTCAAGCTGGAGACAGAGGGAGGGGCCCGCTGACTGTGTTCCTCCTGTGCTGGCCGCTGACTCACCCCTGACTCACTTTTCAGATTTATTGTGCTCTGGGATCCTTTCTCTAAGTGTATTTTATGTGATGTAAAATTGTTTTCATGACTTAAGTTAAAGTTACTGTAACTGTTTATAAAATGCATTACCCTTGCTCCACAAAGGTCCTGGCAGTTTCTACAAACCAGCATCTTGTCTAATGCTGTTAAAACATTTCTAGAAAAAGTAGTAGAGAGGCTTGGATGTCCTGCTGTAGGTTTGTACCTGTTCATGTGATGTCAGACCCTTGGAGAAATTCGACCTGGGGCTGTGTGTGAATTACTCGTGATAGTTAATTAGAATATTCAGTGTTCAGGACCCACCTATCTTGCAAATGATTACCAGCATCTTAGGGAAATAAAAGCAAAACAAAACATCAACAATCACAACATGGTTAATGCAGCAGAATTAGAGATAAAAGACACCTGTTACCAACAACACCACCTGATGGGCACATCATTGCTGTGGCAGAGTCACCTCTGGCCCTAAAGTTCCCAGTTAGAGCTGAGTGAAGCCAGGCTCCATGTGAGTGCCCATCTGTGGGACTCCAAGACCAAGCGGAACAGAGCATCTGTGAGCACTTCTACCTGGAACACCTACTCTCTCCTCACCTACCGATTAATCAAGTAGTGAATGAGTTTTATTTTAAAGTGAAGTGAAGTGAAGTGAAGTATTTTAAAGCAAAGCTGTAAAGTGAAAAAGTGAAAGTGTTAGTCCCTCAGACATGTCCAGTTCTTTGCAACCCCATGGGCTGAATTCTTCAGGCAGGAATATCGGAGTGGGTAGCCATTCCCTTACTCCAGGTGGTCTTCCTGACCCATGAATCAAACCCAGGTCTCCTGCCTTGTAGATGGATTCTTTACCATCTGAGCCACGGGAGCAAATCAACACTGTAAGGAGGCCAACATATGTATCAGGTCACAGAAAAACCTGAGGCTCACTGGCCCTACAACAGCTTCTGATTAGCAGTGGGTCACTCCCTGGGCTGGTTGGTAAGAAGGGGATGGTTCTGTATTGAGCACGTGCCCTGATATCAGAGGACAGGCAGGCCATTTTTAATTAATAGACTTTATAGAGCAGTTTTAGGTTTGTGGAAAAATCAGGTGGAAAGTGTGAAGAATTCCTGTTCACCCCCCTCCCGTCACCCCTAACCCCAAGCAGTTTACCTGTCATCTACACTGTGTCAGCACGGTGCATATGCTACAAGTGATGGACCAACACCGACCCATCATTCCTTACCAGGCCACACTGTGTGCTTGTCGACAGGCGCGTTGGGGTGCACATGTTGTGGGTGTTGACAGGAGAGATGGGGTGTACATTCTGTGAGTGTTGACAGGCGCTTTGGGGTGTACATGTTGTGGGTGTGTTGACAGGTGCATTGGGGTGCTCATTCTGTGGGTGTTCACAGGTGTGTTGGAGTGCACATTCTGTGGGTGTTGACAGGCATGTTGGGGTGCACCTTTGGTGGGTGTTGACAGGCATGTTGGGGTGCACATTCTGTGGGTGTTGACAGGAGCATTGGGGTGCACATTCTGTGGGTGTTGACAAGTGCATTGTAGTGTACATCTGGTGGGTGTTGACAGGCGCGTTGGGGTGCACATTCTGTGGGTGTTGACAGGTGCATTGGGGTGCACATTCTGTGGGTGTTGACAGGCGCGTTGGGGTGTACATTCTGTGGGTGTTGACAGGTGCATTGGGGTGCACATTCTGAGGGTGTTGACAGGTGCATTGTAGTGTACATCTGGTGGGTGTTGACAGGCGTGTTGGGGTGTACATTCCGTGGGTGTTGACAGGTGCATTGTAATGTACATTCCGTGGGTGCTGAGAGGTGCATTGAGGTGCACATTCTGTGGGTGTTGACAAGCGTGTTGGGGTGCACATTCTGTGGGTGTTGACAGGCGCATTGGGGTGTACATTCTGTGGGTGTTGACAGGCGCGTTGGGGTGTACATTCTGTGGGTGTTGACAGGTGCATTGGGGTGCACATTCTGAGGGTGTTGACAGGTGCACTAGGGTGCACATTCCGTGGGTGTTGACAGGTGCATTGTAGTGTACATCTGGTGGGTGTTGACAGGCGTGTTGGGGTGTACATTCCGTGGGTGTTGACAGGTGCATTGTAATGTACATTCCGTGGGTGCTGAGAGGTGCATTGAGGTGCACATTCTGTGGGTGTTGACAAGCGTGTTGGGGTGCACATTCTGTGGGTGTTGACGGGGTGTTGGGGTGCACATTCTGTGGGTGTTGACAGGCGCATTGGGGTGCACATTCTGTGGGTGTTGACAGGCACGTTGGAGTGTGCATTCTGATGGTGTTGACAGGCGCATCGGGGCACATTCTGTGGGTGTTGACAGGTGCATTGGGGCACATTCTGTGGGTGTTGACAGGCGTGTTGGGGTACATTCTGTGGGTGTTGACAGGCACGTTGGAGTGTGCATTCTGATGGTGTTGACAGGCGCATTGGGGCACATTCTGTGGGTGTTGACAGGTGCATTGGGGCACATTCTGTGGGTGTTGACAGGCGCATCAGGGCACATTCTGTGGGTGTTGACAGGCGCATTGGGGTACATTCTGAGGGTGTTGACAGGCGCATCGGGGCACATTCTGTGGGTGTTGACAGGTGCATTGGGGTACATTCTGTGGGTGTTGACAGGCATGTTGGGGTACATTCTGTGGGTGTTGACAGGTGCGTTGGGGTGCACATTCTGTGGGTGTTGAGAGGGGTGTTGGGGTGCACATTCTGTGGGTGATGACAGGTGCATTGGGACATATTTGGTGAGTGTTGACAGGTGCGTTGGAATGCACATTCTGAGGGTGTTGATAGGCGCATTGGGGCACATTCTGTGGGTGTTGACAGGCATGTTGGGGTGCACATTCTGTGGGTGTTGACAGGTATGTAGTAAGGCATGTCCTCCATCACAGGGTCACACTGAGCGGTTTCACTGCCCTGAACGTTCTGTGCCCCACCCCAGTCCCCTCTCCTACACATGGACCCCCCAGTCAGCTGTACTGTTTTGCTTTGTAACTTACCATGTTTTGTTACAAAACTTAGGTTCTATAGTATAGATTTTTAACACATCACATTCCACCTTCAGTGGGTATTATATAAATTCAGTAACAGCAAGGGAGCCTTATATTCTTATATACTTCTACCTTAACTCTCTTGGCTTTTAAAGTGAGAAGTAAGAAAGGGATGTTTTATTTCAACCACATCAGTCTTCAGTCTTCGGTTCCTTGTGTTGGTCTCATATTCCTTCTGGCAGAACTTTATTATTTATTATTTATTATAATGAAGTTCTCCTGGTAGTGAATTCTTTCAGCTTTTGTATGTCTGAAAATGTCTTTAATTTCATTGTTGAAAGAGAGTATGAAATTCTGAGTTGACAGTTTTTTTCTTCCGGTGATTTGAAAACATCATCCCACTGTCTCCTGGCTTGCATTGTTTGTAAAAATAAAGTTGTATGTATTTCCTGTTTTTATTCTTTGAATGTAATATATCATATTTCCCCTCTCTGACTGCTTTTAAGACTTTTCCCTCATCCCTGGTTAGCCTACTCCCCAGGTGTAGATTTCTGTGTGTGTGTGTGTGTGTGTGTGTGTGTGTCTGTGTGTGTCTGTGTGTTTAAAATCCACTGGCCTTCTTGGATCTGTGAGATGAGTTTTCGGCACATTTGGAAAGTGCCTTCTTCTCGTCTCTTCCTGCTCCCGCTCTCCCCGCATCTCGTCTCTCCTCTTGGACTCCTCAGGCCGCGTATGTGCTTTTTGCGGTTGTTCAGTTTCTGAGCTACGGCTGGATGTGGCCACAGATCTCAAGGTGGTGGTGGTTTCAGTGAGTTTGCTCATGTTGATCAAAAATCGCATGAAATACCTGATTAGATAGTAATTAAGTAACTCCTCAATACATGTGTATCTCTTCTATGATAACCAAAGTTTATTTAAAGTGTGTTTATATGAACAGATGGGTGAGAGAGGGTGTGCGATTCAGAGAAAACACTCTTTGTCAGAAGTCACGCGGTGAATCTGACCCAGACACACTGCTCTGTTTCCCTGGGGATGTGTAGCCCTGGGCGAGAAGACACAGCGGAGGAGAGCAGGAAGGGTCCACTCCTGTGATGTGGGCCGTGAGCGGAAGAGCAGGCCGCAGGAATGGGCTGGGGGGTTGGGGTGAGGTGTCAGAGAGCTGTCTCCACCCGTAGGCCTGGTGGACGCTCCATACCGGTCACTTCTGTTCCTCTGGGTGAAGGATGCGATGGTGTGTAAGCCTGGCTGCCCTCCGCAGAGCCAACGCGTGAGGAGCACGTGGGCTCCAAACAGGACAGAGTTTGTCAGCCCTCCCAGGAGTGGTGCGTGGGGAGCCTCCCTCTGGGAGAGGCTCACACACTGTAGGACGTGTGGTGATTCCCAAAGGACGGTGAGGGCGTCCTCCCCGCAGAGGGCTTCTGTCCTGGGGCGCCGACAGAGCCTCATCTTCGGGAATGGCGCGCCCTCGGCAGGGCGAGCACCCTGCTCTGGGCTCCGTGACCTTATACCGTGGCTGTTTCTGTGTCATTAAACTTTGCACAAATCATCCTTGTAGATGCTTTGTGGCCTCACTGTAATTTATGTAACCGTTTTCCTCTAGGCTGTTGCTATGTAACTCCATGTAAATGTTGCATGAAGAGCGTCACTAATAATTTTTGAAGGAAACAGCATGATCATTGTGGGCCAAGATATAAATGTTTTCATGGTTCTTGATGAATGTGCCTGTCTGTTTCTTGGAAAGATTATAGAAATGTACTGATACTCTCGGCAACAGCTGCAGGTGCCCCTGCCCCACAGGACTGTCCCTGGGATTTAGTGCTAATATGCATATTTTTAGCTGAGGTCTGGCTTCCTTTTTCCTCTCACTGTAAGCATTCAGGGGCCACTTTGCCTGGGGTCTGGAACCGAGATGAAACTCTGACCTAGACTTTGATAACTGTCATAACTATTTCCACCCACATTTCCTAATATCCATATGTATTTGTCCACATCCTGTGTGGCCAACCTGAGTTGACCCTTGAGAAGCTAGGCTGCACTGACTCCATAGTGGCAAGCGTTCCGTGGGCCTGGAAAAACTCACCCCTCTGTCTACCCTTATGAGCTACGTTGTTACCCATGGCGTGTCCAGAGCTGGGGATGGTGTCTTTGAACTTGTAGGAAGCCCAGGCAGAGTGTCTTGAATGCGAGCCCTCAGGAATCCCTTATCCTCCCATCTCGCGTCTCCAGATGATTTTCACAGGCTCTTGGCTCTGCTGGGGTTTTCTGAGAGTGGATGCTGTACGTTCGGTGTCAGCATCTTAGGGCCACCAGAACTCCAGGAGGGAAAGTGGCGGGACCCTGCGTCCATGGGACTCTGGGAGCTGTGAACTCCCTGAGGATGGGGCCGTGGGACGGGTGCCCTGCTCTTCCGGAGCAGGCTGGGAATGAGGGCAGGCACCCACGAACCACCTAATACGGGTCAGGCTCTGTGCATATCACGCACTTATCCTCATAAAATCCTTTACACCTGTACCATTTACCTGCAGTTTACAAGTTAGTATGAGAGGCACAAGAACTTAAGCAGCTCACCCAAGGTCACACAGCTGCCAGCAGTGGACCTCGGGTTCAAACCAGACAGCTAGCCCGCAGCATTCATACTTACAACCACCACACCATTCTGCCACCTGATGGCCGGTGTTTGTTTAGAATTTGCAGCCCCCTCTGTTCTGCGTTCCCTCGGTTGATCCTTACAACAGCTCTGCAAAGCCAAGGGGACAGAATCTATCAGCCCCGCCCCCAGCCTGAGAAACTGGATTAGCTTCACCCCTCAGAATGGGATTTGAACTCATTTATTTTTCTGACACCTGACCCCAAAACTGAGTTCTTTCAGGGGGCCCTCTCTGCCACTCTGCTTGCCTGAGGTAACAGCGGTTGTTCTGTCTGAGGCTGACCACCACCGTCCATCTGTCTGAGGTGGGCTGGTGGCACCTCTGGGGTCTTCGGAGCCCCCGTCCATGGGAGGGACCGGGCAGTTCATCTGCTCCTTCACCAGCACCCTCCTCCTGCAGGAGGGGAGGTGCTCACACAACAAGAAGATGAGGCCGGCAGGTGGTGACGGGGAAAGAATAGCAACATTACCCTAATGGCTGTGAGAGAAAAGCTAATCACAGAGGAAATCTACCCTGAAATCAGCAGGCGGCCTTCCCTGGCACCTCCCCAGGGCCTGCTTCGCCCCTTGCCGCCCTGTGTTCTCGGGATCTTTGGGAAACATGCCCGGAGCTGGGGCTGGAGGCCAGACCCTGACCTTGGGAGGGCTCCGCGTGGGGTTAAGCCTGCAGCAGCCTCCAACGTGCCTCCTGCTGCAGAGCTTTTCAGAGCCAAGGCCCCTTGAGGAGACCCTCATTGCCTGTAACCACAGGGAAAGCTCGAAATCAGGTATTCCTCTTCTCTTCTTAGGGGCCGGGATGTGTCTGCTTTTGTCTGGAAGCTCTCAGGACCCCAAGCCACGCGTGGTCCTTGTCTAGACGGACCCTGCTCCTCTCCCACGCGGTGCGAGGGTCATAGGGTCGCCGCTCTGCGCCTTTCCCAGTGTCTCCCCTCCGCGTCCAAGGCCCCCTCCCTCCACAGTCTAGGGGGCCCCCCTCCCTCCAGTCTAAGGGGTCCACTCCCTCCATAGTCTAAGGGGTCCCCTCCCTCCATAGTCTAAGGGGGCCCCCTCCCTCCACAGTCTAGGGGGCCCCTCCCTTCAGTCTAAGGGGGCCCCCCTCCCTCCATAGTCTCAGGGGTCCCCTCCCTCCATAGTCTAGGGGACCCCTCCCTCCACAGTCTAAGGGGGCCCCTCCCTCCATAGTCTAAGGGGCCCCTCCCTCCAGTCTAAGGGGCCCCTCCCTCCATAGTCTAAGGGGCCCCTCCCTCCATAATCTAAGGGGGCCCCTCCCTCCAGTCTAAGGGGCCCCCTCCCTCCAGTCTAAGGGGCCCCTCCCTCCAGTCTAAGGGGCCCCTCCCTCCATAATCTAAGGGGGCCCCTCCCTCCAGTCTAAGGGGCCCCCTCCCTCCGGTCTAAGGGCCCCCCTCCCTCCAGTCTAAGGGGCCTCTCCCTCCAGTCTAAGGGGGCCCCTCCCTCCATAATCTAAGGGGGCCCCTTTCTCCATAGTCTATGGGGGCCCTCTCCCTCCATAGTCTAAGGGCCCCTCCCATCGACCCATCGATGTCTAGGGGTCCCCACCCCCACCCCAGCACCTGCATCAGAGCACGGCTGGGACAGCTCACAGTGTGTCCCCCCTGCTTGGAGACACAGGTGGGGCTCCCTGAAGGGGAGGAGCCTTCTGTTTCTTGCTCCCTGGTCCTCACACAGCGGCTGGCAAGAGCCTCCCCCTGAAGGTCCCGGCCCTGCCCTGTGGATTCATGTGGTATCCTGGCCACCCCCGACCTGCTCCGAGCTCTGAGCATCAGACAAGGTCCAGCGAAGTCGGCTCACGATGCTCACCCCCAGACGGGTGACCCTCCCGCTGCCTCCCTGAGGCCACCTCCTGGGGGCTGGGACCTGGGACCTGGAGGGCTGCGCAGCCCCTCTGTCCAGCGTCGTGGTCCCGGGTGCTGGTTCTGACTGCTTCCTGCCTCCACCCTTTCTAGAGCTGAGATTTCTTGACCCGTCTCCGCTTGGCATCTTTGTCTCTTTGTATCTAACTGGCTCTTCGTGACACCTTGTGAAACAATCTGTAAACTGTCCTCACAAGGACCTCAAGCAGGAGGCCCACGGCACATGCGGCATGCCCCTGACTGCTCCCCTTTTGCAGAAATGAGGTGTGGGGAGCAGGCAGGGGTCTGAGGGTCAAAGGGAAGTGAACATCGCTCAGTCGATTCCGACTCTTTGGGACCCGTCCATGGAATTCTCCAGGCCAGAACACTGGAGTGGGCTGCCATTCCTTTTTCCAGGGGATCTTCCCAACCCAGGGATGGAACCCAGGTCTCCCACATTGCAGGCAGATTCTTTACCAGCTGAGCCGCCAGGGAAGCCGTCACTGACCACTGAGAAATGCTGATCATCTCTTGGAAGGCCAGTGCGGAGGGCTGATTTGAGAAGCAGGTCCTTGGGTCCCCCAGGGCGGGACCTTCCCCAGCTCAGCCTCCGGAGCAAAAAAGGGGCTGGGTGCACCCAGCCACCCTGGGGCCCCCGGCTGCCACTTGGCAGTAGCACTGGATCTGAGTAGCCTTTTATTTTTATTTCAGAAGCCTCTGTTTTACAAGCCTTCAACTTCTGGTAATGTGTTCATAAAACACAATTCCAGCAAGGGGCCGCGACAATTCAATTAAAACTTAATGGGGCTTGAACGCTGAGGAAGCTGGGGCCCCGAGAGCCCTTGTGGTCCTTCTGACCAAGGGCCAGCCCGTCAGGAGCCGCCGCCCCGCAGCGACCGCAGGCGCGCGTGCCGGCTGAACACCCGGGACGGCCGGGAGGCGGTGCTGGGAGGCGGGGCGCACGCTCCTCCGCGCGCCTCCTTCCGGAGGCGGAACCGCCGCAGAGCCGCCCTCCTCGGCCGCGCAGACGCCGCCTGGCGGGGCCGCCCTCCCGAGCGGGCGGTCTTGGGTGAGCGCCGGTCCCGCCCCGGGCAGGCGCCTCTCGGAAAGAGGCTGGGGATTCGTAGGCACCGGGCCGCGGGGTCGGCCTGTCGGGGAGGGAGTGACCCTGCGGGTCGTTGAGACGAGAAGGCACCCCGACCCTCCGTCTCAGGGTCACGTGGGCGTTCTAGGCGGTGGCCTCAGGGCGAAGTCGCTGTTCTTAGCACTCAAGCTAAGAAAAGTCGTGAGCAGGGTGTCCAGGGCATCTTCCCGAAACCGGGGATCCAGCCCGCGTCTCCTGCAATGCAGGCGGATTCTTTACCGCCTGAGCCACCAGGGAAGCCCCTTGATCCAAAGGAGGCAGAGAGAAATTAATCCCGGGGGCAGAGGGCAGCTCCAGGGGAAGTCTCTGCGGCAGATGTGGTATTTTCAGGCAGCGCCTCAGACTTGGAGCAAATCCCTCCATCCCCTTCTCTCACCCTTTCACCCCCTTCAGAATTGTTACAAAGCGATCGCTTACCAGCGTGGCTCTGCCCAGACCTTCTCAGACCTTTGGGGGTGGGAGGTGGAAATTGCCCTTCCTTGCGAAGCGTTTCTTGCAGCAAAAGTCCTCATCGGTCCCGGGGACCAAGGGCCGCAGGGCCAGGAGCGTGGGGACGGGGCGGGGGGTTGGTCTGCACGGAAGGCGTCCGCAGCCCTCCGGCCGGCGTGCCCTTCCTCCAGGAGGGGAGGGTGGCCGGCGTCCCCCTGCCCTGCCGCGGGGCTGCTCCTCTGCAGGGTCGCCGACCAGCCTCGCCTGCCTCAGGCTCCCTCGGCCCGGGGACCTGGGGGCTGTGCTGTGGTGGGCGGCCCGGGAAGCGGTGGGGAGGGCTGTGGGCTGAGGCCCCACTGGGCCGGCCCGGTTTCTGCGACTCTGACGCGCGAGGCATCCCGCCCAGATGCAGTCGAGGCCGGGATGCACTTTGTGCCTGTGGATCCCACCCGAGGGGGAGAGACAGGAGAGGACCCAGCCGCTCCCCCTGCCCGCCCCTCTTCAGGGGTCACTGCTTGTCCAGACTGAAGAGGGAGGCTCCCCAGAGCGGCGGGAGCAGCCTGGACTCCCCGCACAGGGTGCCTACAGACAGGCCGACAGCACCTGCCGGGTCAGTTCTATCTAGTACCGCCTTGAAGGAGGAAATTAGACAAGGCTTCCAGAGCAGAGGTTATAGCCCACAAGACCACTGCCCCGCCTCCTTCTCCCCATACATCTTGGGCTCCTCAGACACCCTTCTAGGCCTGAGCTGCCTCCTTGCAGACCCCTGCTCCGTCCTGGGTCCTACCCAGCCCCCACCGTGCTAGAGAGACCTCAGCACCACCCTCCACCCTCCGCTGAGGGTGCAGGTCCGCCTGACAACCTCACAGACATCATGTCAGGGATCTGAGGCCATCAGGGACAGCCTGGGGCTCCGTGTGGCGTTGCTGAGGACGATTCAGATGAGATCAGGGACTCCTCATCTCTGGGCTTCAGGGTCACGGGAGGAGATCTATGTGTTTGTACCCGGGCCTCACCTTGGAATTCACAGGCTTGTTTACGAAAATCCGTAGGTGATTTTGCTGCACCAAGTGTGAAAGCCGCAGGATCATTGGAAGTTGTGTTGAAATTAAGAGTGTGTCCTTCGAGGGCCGGCCAGGTCTGGAGTCGCCTCAGTGAACTGACCTGAAAACACAGGGTGTGTGACTGTATTTCTAGTTCTTCCTGGAGTCACTGTGGGCTGAGGAGCCTGGAGGCTTTCCATGGTCCAGAAGTTCCCTCCTATCAGCTCAGTTTTACTCATGTGAGCGCAGAACACAGGCATGCAAAAAAAATAAAATAAAATAACTTGCTTCCACATGTGCCCTTTCAGCTAAAATGTCACGACTCTCAAGGACTTGGAAACCAAAGTCACCTTGGGTGGCCTTCCCTCCAGTCCCTGCCGTGATGCTGACACAGTAGCCTCGGCGTCTTCCCCGCCTGACACTTTCAGTCCCCTGATCAGAGAGCTGGACCATGAACAAAGCTGAGCACCGAAGAATTGGTGCTTTTGAACTGTGGTGTTGGAGAAGACTTGAGAGTCCCTTGGACTGCAAGGAGATCCAACCAGTCCATCCTAAAGGAGATCAGTCCTGAATATTCACTGGAAGGACTGATGCTGAAGCTCAAACTCCAGTACTTGGGCCACCTGATGTGAAGAGTGGACTCATTAGAAAAGACCCTGATGCTGGGAAGGATGGAGGGCAAGAGGAGAAAGGGATGACAGAGGATGGGATGGTTGGATGGCATCACTGACTCAATGGACATGAGTTTGAGCAAACTCCGGGATTTGGTGATGGACAGGGAGGCCAGGTGTGCTGCAGTCCATGGGGCTGCAAAGAGTTGGACATGACTGAGTGACTGAGCTGGACTGATCCAAGCACCTGAGCTGTCCATGCAGCGGTGAGCCCCAGCGCTCTGGGGACCCAGCACAGGCTCTCCAGGAGACTCTTTAGTTCTCGTCCTTGGGTCTGTGGACCAGACCTTCCACCCTCCTGTCTGCCGTCCTGGCTGTCCTGGTGGCTGTCCCCCCGAGGATTGTTGATGCCTTCAGGAAGTCATGTAAGCCCGTGCGGCTGCGGGAGGCATGTCCTACCCTGGCTCTCCCGCCACTGGTGCAGCAGAGGGGCCAAGATGTTGTGCGTGTCCTGATGGATTGGAGCAAAAGGTACCGTCACCCAGGAAGCCACCCAGGAAACTGTCAGAGACCTCTCTGCACCCAAATCAGTTCTGCAGAGCCTCCTTGGCCCCAGGGCCCCTGGAGAATCCACAGAGCCCATGGTTTCCATGGAAACTACAGAAGGGTTTAGCCACTCGGATCCTAAGACAGAGACGATCAGGGAGGGGGTGCTCCCAGGGTGAAGGGCTCCCTGCTGCTCTGCAGGACCAAGCCTTTAGGGGACGAGGCCCAGAGAGCAGACAGGCTCTTCTGCACTCTGAGAAGAGGACCCAGTCTTGGAACTGTTTGGTCAGCATCATGACGCAGTCTTTCCCTCCAACCCCAGTCCAAGCTAGAAACTGCCTTTAATCTGTAAGTTATCTCAGGTAGTTGTGCGGAGGCAAAGCTGAGAGCTCATCTAAACGAGTTAGAACAGACTGTAAACAGTGAAATCATTGCGCTGCTCCAGCGAGTTTCCTCTTTGCTCCTGGCGTCCCCAGCGCAGGTGTGGATAGTTTCTGCTTGTGCAGCCCTCCTCCTGCTCCAAGAAAATTGCCCTTTTCTCTTTTTACAGATGTTCGGCAGGAACTTCCCAAGCTCAGTGACCTTCTCCAGAGTCTCGCTCTGCTCTTACGTAAGGTGCTTTTGGTTTCTCCTTAACCTATGTTTTCCTTGTTTCAATTTAAACTTTTCTCTAGTTATATACCAGGTAGAATTTTTAAAATAGCAGACACACACTACCATGAGACTTGAAGATCCTGTTCCCTGCTGGGCACTAGGAATCGCCTCCCACGGGCTGAAACCTCCTCAGGTATTCTCAGTCTCTCTCCCACCCACCCCGTAAGTCACTGGAATGTCTTTTTCTTTTTTTAGCTCTCAGATTCAAGGTGGTTTCAGTACGAAACTCCCAAGGCTTTTAAAATCTGGAGTGCCTGGGGCTGGGAAGGGCAGGAGACTATTCTAGAATGGTATTCGCTCAGATGGTAAAGAATCTGCCTGCAGGGCAGGAGACCTCCGGTTGATGCCTGGGTTGGAAGGTCCCCCGGAGAAGGGAACAGCTACTCACATCAGTGTTCTTGCCTGGAGAATTCCAAGGACAGAGGAGCCTGGCGGGCTGCAGTCCATGGGCTCGCAAACAGCTGGACAGGACTGAGCATCTAACATTCTCACATTCAAACATGCTCACACAGCTCCCTCTGATCTTCATCACAAAGGAATTGTCCACGGCTGGTTTCATCGCTCACATTTTGTTGCTGAGGAGTGCAGTTCCCAGGGAGGCTGAGCCACTGGCTGGATGCCCACTTGGCGGCTGGTGGGCCTGGGGCTCGAGTCCGCACGCTGGGCCCTCACTGGCTCTGCCGCCTGGGCTGCAGCTCTGTGCCCACGGCTCTGAGTTGGCTCACGTGTCTCCATCTCTCGCTGTGGACGTTGAGGCGGCATCTTCCCACATGCTGAGGACTTGGAGAAGGGGAGGAGGAGGCCAAGGAGGGGGAGCGCCTGTCCCTCCTGGCCTCCCCTCCCCCGTCTACCCTGGAGACCCCAGCTCTGCCCCTTGTCCTCCCTCTCCACGCCCTCTCGCCAAAACCCGAGTCACTGCTGCCATCAGAGACCCGCTGGTCCTGTGAGTTCTGGGAGGAGCTCGGCCACGCCCAGCAGTCCTCTGACTGGAGGACCCCTGACACTGGAGGGCGGTGGGAGGGCCGGGCACCCGGCCTGGCGTGGGCTCCTGTCCCCTGCCGCCCCCCGCCGCGCCTGCTGCTCCGGCACTCAGTTCTTGCCCTTCCCCGTTTCCACCAAAACTGGGCAGAGCGGTGCCTCCTGGAGGCATCCCAGTGGGTCCCTGGGCAACGCCTCGTGGGCAGGCAGCCGCAGCCCTGCCAGCACCTGACGGGGGACTCGGGTCCCTGAAAACGAGGCCCCAAGTGCCTGCTGGTAGTCTTGGAAACAGGCCAGTGGGATTCTTGCTGTGTCCCTGGAGAAGCCCGGCCTTTGAGAGGCCTGGCCTGCTGGGCCCCCAGTCCTGCAGTTCTGGGAGCCACTCTGCCCGCCCCTCGGCTCCTGGGCGCCTGCACTCTGCCCGCTGGGGTGCAGGGCCTGTGAGAGGCTGTGATGCCAAGCGTGCTTCGCCTCCTGGGCGCCCCCTCAGGAAGACTCACTCTAGGTGGGCCCTGCAGCTTCAGCTGCTTGCCTGGCGGTTTCTGGGTGGCGGGGTGCACGCATCAGGGGGCGCTGCGGTCGCCAGCTTCACTGGAAAGTAAGCATCTTGGTGTGAACCAGTGCGTGTGTGACCCTCGGCTGTGAGCCACATGCTCCCCAGGGGTTTGGGAAACGCTGAGGCTGAGGCCGGGCGGGCAGGAGGGCCAGGCAGACAGCCCAGGCTGTTCCGCTGGGTCCCAGTGCTGGCGAGCGTCTGGCGGGCTCCCTGTGCTCGGTGACTGGGTCTCACTCAGAGCTGGGCCCGCGTGCCAGCAGGGTGGGTGCCGGGCAGAGCACCAGTGCAGCAGCGGGGACCCGGGGACCTGCTCTCAGCCCTTGGCTGCCCCAGCCCTGCCGCAGCCTCTGTTCTAGCAGAAGCGCGTCCGTGGGCCTGGCCACGCGTCTGCCTGGCCGTCCAGTGCCTCCCGGTCAGGAGTTCGCCCATCACAGCTGCCACATTTGCCCACCACGTGCCTCGGCCCAAGACCTGCTTGTCCTTAGTCCCCCCATCTTCTCCAGGGTCACTACCCAGCGGGCCCAGCCCTTCCTAGCAGTCCATAATGTCCTCCACTTCTGTGCTGAGGTCCCTTCTCTTTCCCGAAGACTGGGTGGCCCCTGTGCCCTTTGGAGCTCTGCTCACTGGGAGGGTCTCCCCCACCAGCCTCTCCCAAGGCCACCCCGAGTGTGGCTGCCGCGGGGCGAAGGCTGAGGTTGCCCTGCGGGGCTGAGAGCAGAGAACCGGCTGCCTGCAGCCTGCCTGTGCTGGCCTCAATCCTTCTGGGGTGCCCACGGCCCTGCACCCCCTTCCCTTCAGGCTCCGCCCACCAGGATCATGTAAACCAGCCAGCCCCGACTGTCCACCCTGGCCAGACTCACGCGTCGGGGGGTCCTTCCCCCGACCCCAGGGCCTCAGTAGCGGCCGCGGGACAGCGGGCTGCCAGGCCCCCTCTGCACACCGCACTCCGAGGGCCAGAGCTGCTCCAGGTGGCGGGAGCGTGGGGGGCACTCAGGCTGGACTCACCCTGCGAGGTCTTGGCAGTCCTGGTGGGCTGCAGTGGGGGTTACACAGAGCAGGACAGAAGGCTCCGTTTCTACAGAAACAGCCTCTTTCGCTTCACACCACACTTTGCTTTTATTAGAAAAAATGAGTCTCAGCCACACACAAAAATAAGACTGGTGATTCAGTGACAGATAATCACGTGCCGGGAAGGAGAGACGCCCTCACAGTGGAGATTTGCTTCATGTTATTTCTCCCCCAAGCACTCTGAATAATGTCAAAATGATCGCTGATATTTCCACGTGTGCTTTTAAGAATTTACAAAGTAATCTGTCTTCTGAGGTGTCCAGGAGGCACTTGGATGGTGCAGTTAAAGCAGGGCTTTAGCCAGGTCACGAGTGGCCTTTGGATCTGGGAGACCTGGGGGGCGCTGAGGGGTGGCCGCCCCCAGGAAGCTCCTCTGGACAGTGGCTGGCAGCGAGGCCGCTCCCCCCACCACCCACCCAGGCTGGCACAGAGGCTCCAGGCTGCACAGCTGTTTTTCTAGGTTGTTTACTTTTTAAGGCTACCTGGGAATGCCTAGTTATATATTGGCTATTTTCTAAATTTGAAAATTCATATTTGAATTTATTTGATGATTGAATCATCTAAATCAGATTTGAGCACATTTATTAAAAAAAAAAAAAGTGGATAAAGCTTCTTCACCTCCCTTGTGAGATCTATTCCAGAATGCATTTTGAATGTTTTCTTCAGAAAACATTTTATCTTTATTTAGTTTCAAATTCAAATCTTTGTTTAGTCTGCTCTTCAAAGAAAGCTTTCTGAAACTGCCTTATGTAGCTGTATTCATTTCTACGTCTGCTCTGACAAATTATCCCAAACATAATGGCTTCAGATAGCATAAATGCATCCATTGTTCAGAAGTTAGAAGTGCCTTTCACTGGACTTAAAATGAACTTTAAATTTTGTGTCTTTGTCTTCCCCGTTTGATGGACTGACAATTGAACTATACTCTAGAACAAATGATGTAAAGAAATTCGGCATTTTAGAGAAGGAGGACAGATGAGAGCAGGCTGGACAGGGCGCAGCGTCTGATGTGGGCTGTCCTGGACGTGGAGCACTGAGACCCCCCGCACACCCACCGAGGAGCTGGCTATTAAATACCTGGTGTTTTGATTCCCATTTTTTAAAATACTTGTACGCTTGTGCATGCTGACTTTGGCCTTTCACACCTTTCCCATAATGGCCTTTGTTAGACAGAGTCAGTGTTTTGCTGTTTTTGTTATCTCCCAGCAAAGCACAAGACTGTGGATTATGGTGCAACTTTATCAAGGAGCCGGAAGTTTCTCCAGGAGAAAAAAAATCTAAAATTGAATTTTGAAAACTTCCTGCCCTCGGGGCCCATCTCACCAGCCCGAGATGGTTAGCGAGGCTCTGCGAGGACACAGCAGGCTGTGGGTTTATGTGCGGCCTGCAGCTGCTCTCCTGCTCGGAAACTCCAGAGAGTGCTTGTTCCAGAGAAGGTGTCCCTGAGCGCCCAGCCTGTGCTGACTGACTGTTTAGAGCTGGTTCTGGGGGCTATTTGTCACCATGCTTAAGGAACCACCTTTGCCTAAATTCATGGGAATTTTTAATACATTCTTAGACTCCTTCGCTCTCCCATAGGACACAGAAAGATTCGTGGGGCTGCGTTCAGTGTCGCAGACTCAATAGCCGCAGGGTCCTTGAGGCCCTGAGTCGGGCCTTGTTCTCCCTCTGTGGCCCCTGCTCCCCCACCCTGTCCTCCTCGGTGCTCCTGTCCACCAGCCGACCGACCGCGGGGACTCGGCTCGGACGCCGCAATGCCACAGACCCGCCGGAGCTCAGGCCACGCCAGCCCAGGTGCTGTCTGAACCTTTGCGTGTAATTTGCAGCACGTGTCACTAGAGCTAACGTTATATTTGACTTTTATCCCCTCGACTCCCACCTCGCCGGTGCTTCCAGACTGCGGCCTTGTGGGGGCTTCTTCCTGGCTCTTCCCTACCTGTGCCGCCAGCCCCCGGAGGGACACAGGACCAGGGCCCTTGTTCAGGGATCGTCTTGGTGGGGCTGTTACCAGACTAACCCTGCGGGGCAGAGAGACTGCTTCCAAGTGTGTCGTCTCAGCCGAGCCTGACTGGGACCTCGTAGCCCCAGTTTAGAGGAGGAAACAGATTCCGGCGTGATGGCTAAATCTCAGAGACACAGGGAGCGGCAGAGCAGAGGCGTTTTGACTCCGAGATGAGTTTGTTTTGGATGATGAGAGCAAGGGAGAAAGCTCTGAGTCTGCAAGTCCTGAGCCAGCTTCACTTCCCCTCATCTAGGCAGCGTGTGTCCCTGAAGGTGGCCTGCCCCTGGTTGCAGGTGATGGCTCTGCCCCGGGACCATCGTAGCTGATGGCTCGGGGACACTCGGCAGAACCAAGCAGGCTGTGACCCTGCTTCCTGGAAACGTGGAAACACCCCAGACCAGAAACCCTAACTTAGCTGCCATGTGGGAAGAGTGGGCATGTGCTCTGAGTGGAAAGGGTAAACATTAGTCCATTGGTGGAATGCTGGAGAGGGGCCTGGGGAGCGGGGGGTGGCCGGGCCGGGAGGCTGTGGGCTCAGACTGGCCCGAGGGGCCTGGATGCAGCCTGCCTCTGCGCTGACGGAGACCCTGGGCTGCACAGGTTCTCCAGGGTGGGCCTCGGCGGGCGTCTCCCCGTCAGCGGTGCCCTCCCCCACCCCGAGCCTGCTGCCTCCGCGTCTGCTGTCAGGCGCTTGTCCACAAACGCCTGCGTCTGTCCCCTGGGTGCAGGTGGCACCGGCTGGCCGGCAGGATGCACCAGGGGCGGGCAGCACAGGGCCAGCCGCAGCCTGGCTCCTCCGAGCCTGGGGCGCTCCCACCGCACAGGCAGCTGCTGGCTGTGCTGGGCCAGGCTGCAGAGCTTTGGAGAGCAGCCTGAGGCCGCTGTGGGAGGTGTGTGCACCTGCGTCCCGGAGGCCCCGGCTCAGAGTCTTACCCCGGCTGCCCACTTCCTTTTCGTTTCCCTTGGTCTCCAGCCCACTTCCCTCGTTTTCCCCTGTGGAAATGAGGTGGGGTCTTGGGAATCCCTGCAGCGGGCACACAGTGAAGTGGCGGGTGATCGGCCTTAGAAACGAGGGAGGCCTTGAGAGCCCACTGCTGAGGAACGCGGTCGGGTGAATCCTGCAGGGAAGGGTCTGCTGTCCATGTTTTCTCAACAGCCATCGCTCTCCCAGAAGGTTGTGGGGACCTCAGGGGTAGGCGAGGGACTTGGCACTTGGAGGAGGTGGTCCACAGAAGCCCCCTCCCCAAGGCTGTGCCAAAGGCCCTGCCTCCTGGGTTTGGGCTGGTGGTGGCAGGGCAGGGAGGGCCTGGAGGCTCGGCCCCGGCAGAGCGGGGGCATCTCAGCGGGGCCCCGGGGCAGAGCTGGCCAACCTCCCTGGCTGCTCCAGGCACGCTGGTGCCTCTGACAGCTGAGGTTCAGCTGTGTGAGGGGGACTTGTCCCCTTGGCAGTTCCCGCTGGAAGCTTCAGTGATGAGGCCGGAGGGCAAGCACAGAGGAGACAGCAGCCCTGACCTGGCGGTGATGATGGTGGGGGGAGGCCCTGACCTGGTGATGGTGGGGGTGGGGCGGGGCTGACCTGGTGATGGGGGCGGGGCTCACCTGGTGGGGGCGGGGCTCACCTGGTGGTGACGGGGGAAGGTGGGGAGCAGGGTTCCGATGGAGGTGGTTTCTTCTCCCCCATGAGGATGGGTTACTTAAGGAAGCTCTTGTATTCCATGGAAAATGTTCTGTTTGTGAATACGTTTTGGTTTTGTTTTTCTGAAGAAAGGCCCTCTCATGTACTAAGCTTGGTAATCTCCCCAATGGAACAAAGCCATTATGTAAAGACAGGGTGATTTGTGAGGAAGAAAAATAAGCTCCCCGACTTCCTCCTGTGAACTGTGACCTTTGTCTCTTGTTCACTTGCCTTCTTCTCTCGCAGACAGACTGTGGGGGGTGAGGCCGGGGCCACCGAACTGAACTCAGGCAGAGCAGGTGAGCAGCACGTCATTCGGGTTCACCGTGAGAGGGGAGGCCCGTCGAGGGTTCCCTGGACCCCAGAGGCTCAGGGAGCTCAGAATCAGGGACAAGATTGCTGGAAGCAGGTGAGGCTGAGCGTGTGCCCAAGAGTGGCCGGTGACAGCCCTGGGCAGTGACTGCAGGCCTGAGAGGGTGGCAGGAGCTAGCGTGGGAGCCTGGAGGGGGAGGCGGTGCCCCGGCCCTCCCCCTTGTCACCGCATTTCAGGTTGGCTGCATCTCTGTGACCTCCAGGAGCCAAGCCTGGCCGTGTGGTGAAGACCGAGAAAGCCCCTCCACACGCAGCGCTTGCCTGGACCCACAGGGCCAGGAGGTGGGGGCAGTGGCCCCAGGCTGGCCTGAGGTGGGCAGAGGTGCCGGGGCCAGGCTGGCTGCCTGAGGCTGCAGGCGCTTTAAACAGCGGGCCTGGGGCTCCCCCGAGGCCGGTTGTCCCTGGTGACCGGGTGACAGGGCTGGGCCTTCCTTGTCCCCCAGATGGAGATTTAGGAAGGCAGCGGCGTTCACCGTTGTCAAATCCGCATCCCAAGCAAATCCACACAAAACCTTCGCATGCAGCTCCTGCTGCTCTCGGGTCCCTGCCCAGCCTGACCGACGGCGTCTCTTCGTCAGGAGCGCCGCCTTCCACGGGCACTCGCCTGGCTCACGGTGTGGTGTGAAGTGGACTTTGCTGGGTTAGATACAGCATGCAGGGCTGGGGAGACCAGCGGGGCATAGGGCAGAGAGCCCTGGCTGTGCGGCTCTTGCTCCCCTATCCCTGAATCTTCAAGGGGCCCTTTGGCTCCATGTCAGGGACGACCCAGGCCCAGTCGACCCCCACAAACACGCAAAAGCCGTGTGGCTGCCCCCAGGGGCTGGCATCGGGCGAGGCGCAGAAGCCGCTGGGCTCCAGCTTCTGTAACAACCAGCGCCGCCCTGTCTCTTCACTGGTTTTCCCCTCGGAAAAGGGGAGCTAATAGCACCTGCACCCCTGTTCTGTGCCCCCGTGAGCACCCCTCCCCTCAGTTTCGTGGGTGTTCTCGGGCTGGGCAGTGGACTCCAGGCAGAGCCTCCTTCTGAAGGGACGAGGGCTTGTGCCCATCCTGGAGACTGAAGCCCCTGCCTGCATCGCTGGGGACATGAGCTGTCGCCCTGCGGCGCAGGGCTTGTCGGGGGGATTCCATTCATTCGCCAGCACACACCTAGGGTGTCCACTCCGTCCAGGTGGAGACCACCTGAGGCTGCGCTGGTGCCAGCTGCCTGCGCAGAGAGGCCTGGGCCCCTCAGGGATGGCAGCGGGGCTGTGAGCCTGGGCGTGCTTGCATACTGACCCTCCCCCCGCCCCGGCCCAGGACCCAGGACACCGGTGGGGACACGGCTGCTGGGCTGGTGCCTGCCGGCCTCACGCCCTCACCCAAGCTCAGCCCGGCCTGGCCGGGTCCAGCGGAGTCCAGGGAGGAGGCAGCCGGCTAGTGCTGCCTACAGACAGGGCCTGGAAGGAAGTGCTTAATCCTCAGGAGGAAGAGAAAGTAACTCCTCCCAAAGCAATGTGCAGGGAAGGAGCCCCTGAAATTCTCTGAGCTAATGAATAGCCCCTCGACAACCTCCCCAACTGTTGTGACATGATAACTGGACCTAATGTCGTAATTTTAACGCTTCTGACACTTTTGACTTTTGCTAATGAGGCTAACTCTGCGGGGCGGGTGACTGGCAGCTGCCGCTGCTTGGCCCTGAGGTTACTCTCATTTGTCTCTGATGCAAATTGCCTTCCACCAGGGAGAGGGTCACTCTGGACGACTTGGAGTTACTTTCCGGGAAATAAGGAAGCCTGGGACCACCGGCAGGTGAGGGAGGCTCGGGGTCTGGGTGAGGGGAGGATGAAGCTCCAGTCGCTGGAAGCTTCGCTCCCTGCCTGATGTGCACACCTGCCCCCCTCCCTGCCCCCAGGGCAGCCGGCAGCTTCAGGCCTGCGAGGCTTCCTGTCCGGGAAGGAGGCCCCGGGGTGGGGGTGAGGTGCTCAGGCCCCGGCTCTCCAGGACCGAGGCAGGAGCTGGGCTGGGAGCCCCCGGGGGCCAAGGGTGGAGGGAGCCCCAGTCCCCAGTCGGCTGTTGGAGACTGTGGCCCTGCCAGGCTAGCCCTCCTCTCTCTGCTCCCTGGTCTGCACAGTGACCTGCGACTCTGCCCATGTGGTGATAATGGCTTTCATCCGCGGGGACTGCCTGCATGTCAGGGACGTCTTGGGGGGCACCCTTTGAGAAGGAGACCCCACTCTGGGTTCGGGAGCTCGGGGTTCAGCCCTCCCCATCTGCATCGCCCAGACAAATCCCCGCTTGGTGTGAGCTTTCTGTCTCTTTGTGTGTTTACTGTGCTGCATTGGCTGGTATTTTATTAAGTACTTGTTTCCATTTAATGGAGGATATCTTCCTATAGGGTTTTTTTTTTTCTTTTAACAATTTTGTGGTCGTGATATTGTAATGTTGGCTTTAGAGATAAATTGGATAAATGTTCCCCCTGGTCTATTTTAACGAAGAATTTGAGTAGTATTTGTATTATTTCACACTTAAGTGGAAAAAATTATTCAGTGAAGCTGTCTGGGTTTGACATTTTATTTGTGGGAAATTTTTTTTTTGTTGATTTAATACTTTTAATAGATGTAGGACTATTCAAATTTTATATTTTACATTGAATCGTTCTTTTTGTCCTTCCAAAAATTCATCTATTTCCCTGAAATCACCAAACTTTTTGGCATGAAATTGTTCATGAGGAGCCATTACGATGTTTAATGTCTGTGCAGTCTGAGGGTTTCCACTCTTCCCTTCCTTCCCTTCAGTTTATGTCCTCTGGGTATCTTGATCTTCTCTTTCCATCGTAAAAGCTTAATTTATGCAATTTTAGGTCTTTTTTTTTTTCAACTATAAGCATGTAAAGACAGAAACTTCCTCATAGCATCATTCTAACTAGATAGCACAGGGTTGTATGCTGTGTTCTCATTTTCGATATATTTTCTAGTTACCCTTGTGCTTTCCTTTCTGTGACACATGGGTTACTTAGAGTTATGCTGTTTGATTTTCATATATTTGTGTATTTTACATATATTTTTATAATTCATTTCTAAATTATATTGTCAACAAATATTCTCAGACTGATTTATTTTCTTTTTAGATTTAGAACTTGACAAAAGGGTTATCAAATTGAAGGTTCCCTGTGCCTTTGAACTGAATGCAATTCTGCCACTACTTGCAGCATTTTATCAATCTGAGTTAGTGCCGGGAGCCAGCGTGAGGATTTCCACCCGTGACAAGGCCATGTGGCAAGAGCTCTGATGGCAAGGCTAAAGACCTCAGGTTTCCCCCCTGGAATTTCCTGAGCATCCACCCCCCAAAAATAAGAATCTGCCGGCCTGTACTCTGCTTTCCACTTTTCTGATATTCTTTGGAAAAAAGTCAACTCAGGGCTTTAGTCTTCTGCATTTGAAAGGGATGTTTCAGTTAAACCCCTCTGATAACTCTCTAGCTTGCCTAACAGGTTCCCCTGGACCTCTTACAGCTTGTGAATTGCTTACAGCCCCCCAACTTTGAGAGGCACAAAGCTTAAAAGCATCTTAAAGATACAGAGCTTTTTCTAAAGAGTTAAAAATTATATTGGTGGAGGGTTTTCACTGTTGACTCAATGACTGCTGCCAGGCCTCCATATTCTTCATCTTTTAGGCCCCTGGGAGGATGTTAATCAATGTAAACGGGATATGGAAAAAGATATATAGTAGTTCTGATGTTAGCAACACTAGACTTTTGAGTTAAGTACTTTTCTCTTTGTTATATATCACTGCACTCCTGTTGTGTCCTTGCTATGTAAGAATGTAACTTTATTTAGTGCTTTCTGAGATTGGCACCAGACCTTGGGAAAATCAACACAAATAAGTCTTCTGGTTGACAAACCCTTATCAGAAAAAAGGCTGTAAAATGTTAATTGGCCCTTGTGGCTGGAAGATGATGTAAATTACCTAAGACTTGTGTATACAATTAGGTATGGAGAGAGAAAAGCCTGGTTTTGATAAGAGTCTGGACTGCTAACGCTGCATAACTTTGTGTTACCCATTGATCCCCATGTTTTATCAAAAGTATAAAAGGCCTTCTGAACAATAGAAGACGGAGCCAGTCGCTGGACTGGTTTCCCCCGTCTCTCTCTCTCTCTCTCCTTCCCTCCCTCTCCTCTTTACTTTAATTTCAGGCTGAATTCCCATCTGGGGTTCGGAGGCTCGCCAAGTCTACTAACTTGCCCTGGCTGTTAAGACCCATGCGAAAGGGAGCCTAAGGCGAGGCACCCTTAGATATTCAAGCGAGCGCCAAGCGCCAGTGGCCCAACGTAGATGGTGGTGCAAATTCCTTGTCTGGAATTTTATTGGTCTTCCACGTAATCCAAATTATTCAGCCCTCTTTCTCCACTTAATTTTCCTACTACACTATTTCTTCCTAATCTAATCTTATGTTGATAAATAAATAAGTCTTTCCTCGCCAATGCCGTCCACGCTTTGAATTCCCTGGATCCACTGGGGCTGCACCCTGGCAAGTTAGATCACATTGTTTGATAGTATATTCAACTCATCTCGCCACTTACGGATTTTGTGTCCCCTTGTTCTGTTCCTTACAGATGAATATTGAAAATTCTGACGACAGTTTTGTAGCTGTCTGTATAACCTTTCCGTTTTACCTGTTTTTGTTTCTTTTATTTTGAAAATATATTATTGGTGCATCAGTTCAGTTCAATCAGTCAGTTGTGTCCTACTCTTTGCGGCCCCATGGACTGCAGCATGCCAGGCCTCCCTGTCCATCACCAGCTCCTGGAGTTTATTCAAAACTCATGTCCGGTGAGTCGGTGATGCCATCCAACCATCTCATCCTCTGTCATCCCTTTCTCCTCCCACCTTCAATCTTTCCTGGCATCAGGGTCTTTTCCAGTGAGTAAGTTCTTCGCATCAGGTGGCCAAAGTATTAGAGTTTCAGCTCTAGCATCAGTCCTTCCAATGAATATTCAGGACTGATCTCCTTTAGGATGGACTGGTTGGATCTCCTTGCAGTCCAAGGGACTCTGAGTCTTCTCCAATACCACAGTTCAAAAGCATCAATTCTTCGGCGCTCAGCTTTCCTTATGGTCCAACTCTCACATCCATACATGACTACGGGGAAAACCATAGCCTTGACTAGATGGACTTTTGTTGGCAAAGTAGTGTCTCTTCTTTTTAATATGTGGTCTGCTGCTGCTGCTGCTAAGTCGCTTCAGTCGTGTCCGACTCTGTGTGACCCCATAGACGGCAGCCCACCAGGCTCCCCGTCCCTGGGATTCTCCAGGCAAGAACACTGGAGTGGGCTGCCATTTCCTTCTCCAATATGTGGTCTACTCTGGTCATATCTTTCCTTCAAAGGAGCGAGCATCTTTTAATTTCATGGCTGCAGTCACCATCTGCAGTGATTTTGGAGCCCCCCCCCCCAAATAAAGTCTCTCACTGTTTCCACTGTTTCTCCATCTATTTGCCATGAAGTGATGGGACCGAATGCCATGATCTTACTTTTCTGAATGCTGAGCTTTAAGCCAACTTTTCCACTCTCCTCTTTCGCTTTCATCAAGAGGCTCTTTAGTTCTTCTTCACTTTCTGCCATAAGGATGGTGTCATCTGCATATCTGAGGTTATTGATATCTTGATTCCAGCTTGTGCTTCCTCCAACCCAGTGTTTCTCATGATGTACTCTGCATATAAGTTAAATAAACAGGGTGACAATATACAGCCTTGACGTACTCCTTTTCCTATTTGGAAACATTCTGTTGTTCCATATCCAGTTCTAACTGTTGCTTCCTGACCTGCATACAGGCTTCTCAGGAGGCAGGTCAGGTGGTCTGGTATTCCCATCTCTTTCAGAATTTTCCACAATTTATTGTGATCCACACAGTCAAAGGCTTTGGCATAGTAAATAAAGCAGATGTTTTTCTGAAACTCTTGCTTTTTCAATGATCCAACGGATGTTGGCAATTTGATCTCTGGTTCCTTTGCCTTTTCTAAAACCAGCTTGAACATCCGGAAGTTGAGGGTTCATGTACTGTTAAAGCCTGGCTTGGAGAATTTTGAGCATTACTTTACTAGCATGTGAGATGAGTGCAATTGTGTGGTAGTTTGAGCATTCTTTGTCATTGCCTTTCTTTGGGATTGGGATGAAAACTGACCTTTTCCAGTCCTGTGGCCACTGCTGAGTTTTCCAAATTTGCTGGCATATTGAGTGCAGCACTTTGACAGCATCATCTTTCAGGATTTGAAATAGCTCAACTGGAATTCCATCACCTCCACTAGCTTTGTTCGTAGTGATGCTTCCTAAGGTCCACTGGACTTCGCATTCCAGGATGTCTGCCTCTAAGGTAAGTGATCACACCATCATGATTATCTGGGCTGTGAAAATCTTTTTTGTACAGTTCTTCTGTGTATTCTTGCCACCTATTAATGTCTTCTGCTTCTGTTAGGTCCATACCATTTCCGTCCTTTATCGAGCCCATCTTTGCATGAAATGCTCCCTTGGTGTCTCTAATTTTCTTGAAGAGATCTCTAGAGTCTTTCCCATTCTGTTGTTTTCCTCTCTTTCTTTGCACTGATCACTGAGGAAGGCTTTCTAATCTCTCCTTGCTATTCTTTGGAACTCTGCATTCAAATGGGAATATCTTTCCTTTTCTCCTTTGCCTTTTGCTTCACTTATGTATTCAGTTCAGTTCAGTTTAGTTCAGTTCAGTTCAGTTGCTCAGTCGTGTTCAACTCTTTGCGACCCCATGAATCGCAGCACGCCAAGCCTCCCTGTCCATCACCATCTCCCGGAGCTCACTCAGACTCACGTCCATCGAGTCAGTGATGCCATCCAGCCATCTCATCCTCTGTCATCCCCTTCTCCTCCTGCCCCCAATCTCTCCCAGCATCAGAGTCTTTTCCAATGAGTCAACTCTTCGCATGAGGTGGCCAAAGTACTGGAGCTTCAGCTTTAGCATCATTCCTTCCAAAGAAATCCCAGGGCTGATCTCCTTCAGAATGGACTGGTTGGATCTCATTGCAGTCCAAGGGACTCTCACGAGTCTTTTCCAAAACCACAGTTCAAAAGCATCAATTCTTCAGCGCTCAGCCTTCTTCACATCCAACTCTCACATCCATACATGACCACAGGAAAAACCATAGCCTTGACTAGACAGACCTTAGTTGGCAAAGTAATGTCTCTGCTTTTGAATATGCTATCTAGGTTGGTCATAACTTTCCTGCCAAGGAGTAAGCATCTTTTAATTTCATGTATTAGGTGCATGCATATTTAAAATCATCATGTCATCTTGATTTACCGTCTATTTCATCTTTGCAATATGTCTCTCTATTTCCCTGGTAATATTCTTTGTCTTGAATATTAATACTTTCACTGTATTTTGTAGGATTAATATTGGCATAGCAAACACTCTGCCACTCTTGTTTTTTCATCTGTGTCTTTATATTTAATATGCATTTTTTCTAAACAGGTTGTAAGTTGGTCTTGTTTTTTGTTCAGTGTGACCATCACTGTCTCTTAATTGGTGGGTCATCACTAATACGAAATAAAAACATCACTCTGTTTAGGTTCATGTACCTACATTATGGAGAAGGAAATAGAGACCCAGTCTCGTATTCCTGCCTGGGAAATCCCTTGGACAGAGGAGCCTGGCGGGCTATGGTCCAGAGTCACGAAGGGTCAGGCAGGGCTGAATGGCTGTGCACGCGTGTGCCCGTGCTGTGTTGCTGTCTTGGACAGAGGAGCCTGGCGGGCTATGGCCCAGAGTCGCGAGGGGCCAGGCAGGACTGTGTGGCTGTGCACGCGTGCGCCCATGCTGTGTTGCTGTCTGTTCCTATGTGTCACTTGTGGGCTTTTTACCTTTCTTTTTTTCTGTCTTCTTTCCTTAAACTTTTTGTTTTGAGACTATTGTAGAGTACAGAGCCCTTGCAGAGATAACACATGCTCCTCACACAGCTCTGAGTCTGTTACCATGTCACACTTGAGAATTAACATGTGACCAGAACCTCAAGTGGACTTCGCTGTGTCCGCTGTCCCGGGGCCCGGCCCAGAGCCTTGCCTTATCTTGAGTTGCCATTTCTCTCTTTTTCCCCATAAGTGACAGTTCCTCCCTGTGGGCTTGTTTCTGGCCACCCTGCCTCTTGACCAGTGCGGATCAGGGAGTGAAGAATAGCCCTCATTTTGGGTTTGTTTTCTTCTTCTTGAGGTTAAGCTCAGGTGATGAATTCTGGGGAAGATTTGCACGGAGATAACGTATGGCAGCACCGCTGTGTCTCCTTGTATGACATGAAGCCCAGCTGAGAAGGCGAAAGCGCTGCTTTTCCTGTTATAAACCAGCACCTTTTGGACAGAAGAACGCCCACATCACGCAAGCCTCTTGTTTCTCAATTGTATTTTACCAACCGGTTCTAACATTCATTGACCGAGCTTGCCTGCATCTGTTATTCTTGTGATGTTCTGATAATGGTTTTAATTCCCTCATTTTTTTTTACACTCACCGGTTGTAAATTTTTGGTAAGGAAAACCTCTCCCTTCTCCAGCGTGTATTTTGGGTGGATTTTCTAGGTATCCTTCTGCTACTGATTTCTAGTTTGATCCTCTTGTGGTCTCGGAACACACGTCTTCCGACTCTGACCTTCTAGATTTGCCATGGTCTGTTTTATGCCGTCTTGATGGAAGCCCCACGGCGTGTGAGGCGTGTGTTCTCCATTTGCTTTGTGGAGGAGTCTATGAAAATCAGTTTAGGTGCGCTCGTTGACGGCCGTGTTCAGAAGATCCAGGAACACCCTCACCGATACTCAGCTTTTCTGATCCGTCAGTTACTGGAAAGGAATAAAATCTGAGACTGTGGACAGCCCTGCGTAGCCTCACTCTCCCAGCAGCTTCTGCTCCGCGTGTTTGCTCCCGGGCTGGCTGCGTGCACACAGGAGTCCTGCCTCCCTGGGGAGCAGGCCTCTCCCTGCACGAGCGCCCCCTGCGCCCTGCTGGTGGCGCTCTCCCGCAGACCGCGCTGTCTGGTGTCCCCGGACCTACTCCAGCTGTGTTTCCATTACAATTGGAGGATTCATCTTTTCGCAAACTGGTCCATTCTAACCTGTCTGTGTCTTCGTCTTTAAAGTTGGTTTCTGACACAGCAGTGCGCTGGGCCTAATGTTTACTTTTTGTCCAGGCTGTACACCTCTGACTCTTTGCTGGCGTGTACAGACCGTTCACGCATAATGTGATCGTTAATACACTGGAGTAAATCCATCATCTCACTGTTTCCTGTTTGTTCTGTTCCTCTCCTGAGTTCCTTCAGGTTATCTGAGTGTTTGTTTACCATTTTAGTTTCTGAATTGGTTTGTATTTATATATATGTGTATTTGTATATATACACCTATACGTTTGAACACATGCATATACATGTAGGCATATGGTTTAAGTATTATGCATATATGCATATGTTTACATATATATTTTTTAACTCATTGCCTTAGGGTATATAGTATATACCTTTAATTAATTGGAGCCCTTTATTCAAGTAATACGGTGCCCTTCCCATTAGCATAAGGACCTGCTGACCAGGTTTATCCCTAAATCCTCACTCCATTCTTTTTCTCCTTGTTCTCACACGTATCATTTTGCATAATCTATCAAAACACAACACATTGCTAATAATTTTGCTTTAAACAGTCCGTTGTTATTAGAACAACTGAAATAGGGCAAAACAAATTTTACCCCCCCTTCAACTATTCCATTCTCTGTGTTCTTTATTTCTTTCTGTAGATCTACTTTTGTCTGATACCGTATTATTCACACCTGAGAAATTGCCTTGTACACTTCTTGTATTCTAAGTCTAATGGAAATAAATTTTCACTGCCTTTTTAAAATTTTTATCAGCAAAAGTCTCTATTGATCCTTCAAGTTTAAATAATATTCTAACTGGACTTACGGATCGACAGAATCTTCCCCCTTTTCTCCCTTAAAGGCGTCTCACACCACCTCCTGTTCTGTGTTGTTTCCGAGTCGAGGCAACCCCTTATCTGCTCCTCTGGTTGCTCTCCTGCCCCCAGCAGGTCCTAGTTAGGATTGCCTAATCTCTTGTTTTCAGGAGCTCGCTGTGCCCTGCCTTGGGATGTCTTTGCTCATCTGTTTCTTTTGTGCGCACCTCTCTTGGTGTTCTCTGAGGTTCTTGAGTGTGTGATTTGGTGTCTGTCATTCACTGGGAGAGCTCTCCATTGCTGTTACGTTAAATATCCCTCCTGCTCTGCCCACTCGTTCCACACGGGGTTCCGATTATGCAGACACATCCTCCCACAGCAAGCGCATCCGGAGGCCCGCCCCTCCTCCAGCACATACGCACCACGTCTCGTCTCGTCTCCTTGCTTCGGTCTGAGGAGTCTCTGCTGGTCTGTCTTTGCACCCCTTGCTCCCTCCCTTCTCCTTTCCCTGGTTCCTTCCTGTTACAGCAGCTCCTCTTCTGTCATTTATGTTTCGCTTCTAGCCTCTTCCCTTGTTTCTTTCAGTTTCTCTTTGCTGAAATTAGCCGTCTGATCATGCACGTCACCCACTTTTTCGTTACAGTTTTTCTAACACATTAGTCGCGATTGCCCTGGCTCCCTCTCTGATAGCACCAGCATCTGCTTCATAGCCGAGTCTGGTTCTCCTAATTACTTTCACTCCTCAAAGTGTATTTTGCCGGATGTTTCATCTTCCTTGTGGAACCCTGGTGAGATCTGGACATCGTGGGCAGCATGGCAGATACAGAAGTAAGCAGGTCATGGGCCTGACAGCTGGCTCACCTCTCTGTCTGCTAGGCAAGGGTCTGAGCAAAGCTAATTATGTGCTGGGCTGGGTTTGGAGCTACCGTTGCTATGGCGACGCTCAGGGCTCACAGCAGCTTGCCTTCCTCTAGCAGTCTGGGTGCTCAGGGTGAGGGCTGGCCTGGACGCGTGTCCTGGGGCCTGCTGTGTCCTCACGCTTTACCCTCAGCCGGCCTGTCTCTTGCAGCCTGTGTGCCATGCACCCTGTGCTGACGGGGTTTGGGGGTGGATGGGGTTCTGTTGTTCTGGTCAAGCCGAGCCTTGGCCACGGAGAGGCCCTGGCCCCTTGGTCGTGGGAGGGCAGCCCTCTCAGCTCTGAGGTGGTCCTGTCTGCCTGGGATAGGGTGGACCTGGTGCACCCCAGGGTGGCTTCTGCTCTTGCCCCTTCCTGCGAGCTGCAGTGAGCTTTCCCCAGTGCCCGGGGGCTGACAGTGCTGTTGCCTGTCCCCAGTTCCTATTTTCCAGGTCGATGAATGTAAACTCAGCACACAACGCGGAATAAGTTTAAGGTGTAGAACGTACTGACCTGATACACTTACATGTTTCACAGTTATTCCCCCACAGTTCCATCGCCTCATAGAATTACCCTAAGGCAATTAGTTAGAAATATATATGTATACATATGTTCAGTTCAGTTCAGTTCAGTTGCTCAGTCGCGTCCAACTCTTTGTGACCCCATGAATTGCAGCACACCAGGCCTCCCTGTCCATCACCAACTCCCAGAGTTCACTCAAACTCATGTCCATCAAGTCGGTGATGCCATCCAGCCATCATCCTCTGTCATCCCCTTCTCCTCCTGCCCCCAATCCCTCCCAACATCAGAGTCTTTTCCAATGAGTCAACTCTTCGCATGAGGTGGCCAAAGTATTGGAGTTTCAGCCTCAACATCAGTCCTTCCAAAGAACACCCAGGACTGATCTCCTTTAGAATGGACTGGTTGGATCTCCTTGCAGTCCAAGGGACTCTCAAGAGTCTTCTCCAACACCACAGTTCAAAAGTATCAGTTCTTTGGCGCTCAGCTTTCTTCACAATCCAACTCTTACATCTATACATGACCACTGGAAAAACCATAGCCTTGACTAGATGGACCTTTGTTGGCAAAGTAATGTCTCTGCTTTTGAATATGCTACCTAGGTTGGTCATAACTTTCCTTCCAAGGAGTAAGTGTCTTTTAATTTCATGGCTGCAACCACCATCTGTAGTGATTTTGGAGCCCAAAGAATAAAGTATCTCACTGTTTCCACTGTCTCCCCATCTATCTCATGCATAATACACCATATGCCCATATGTATGATACATGTATGTGTTCATACGTATAGAGGTATACATACATAAACACATATGGTATAAACACAAATCAATTCAGAAAGTAAAATGGTTAACAAATGCTCAAATAACCCGAGGGAAAGCAGCAGAGGAAATGGAACAAATAGAAAACAGCCAGACGGTGGATTTAATCCAGTGAATCAACAATCACACGATGTGTGAATGGTCTGCACCTGTTAAGAGTCGGAGGTTGACAACTGGATGAAAAGTGAACAGCTGGCACACAGCCGTGCAGACCGAGGTGACCATCAGCTTTTACCGCAGGTCTGCCCTGAGTTAGGCACAGGGGCTGGTCAACACTGGTGTGTTACACCCGTGAGGTCTCTGAGCCCATGGAGACGGGAACCTAGAATGCAGTTCAGACGAACAAAAACCACTTTCATGTCACTTGTCCACAGAAGTTTACTTTGTTTGGATGAGCAAGCGTAATTTTCCGTCTTCAGAAGTGTGCTTGCTGTGAGACCAGTGGTTGGTGTAACCCTCAGACGTCACCCGGGATGGCGTGGTGCTGAACCTGTCCTCAGGCGGACACTCCGTAGTGACCGAGTGCCTCCCTGGGAAGAGACACATTAGAGCTTGGTTTACAGGGCGTGGAAGGAACTCAGACCTAGCCCGTCAGGAACCCTGAGCTCCTTCTGGGGGCGCCCAAGCCCCTGGAGGCACCAAGTCCATCCCCTACTGTCCCCTGCATTCCACGCTCTGCAACGGAGCCATCGGCCCTGCTACAACCCCACACTGCCCAGACACCACCGCACAGTCATCGTCACAGCTCCAGGACACCCAGGGTGCTGTGTCGCCAACACAACCTCAGTGTTCGATGGTCTGGAGTGATGACGCCCCAGCATCTCAGAGTACAGGGTTAGCTTCTGGCTTTGTGGTTTACCACGGATGCAGGGGGTCCAGCCAGCCAGCAGAGTGAAATTAGAGGCAACTGGCCTTACATCTGAGAAGCAAGTACATCCTCCTACTCTCCCTTTCATCCTGAAAACCAAGTGTCTTTTCAAGACGCTACACAGAAAGCTAAAGCTGGAAACTTGCTGATGCGTGGAGAAAACACGGTGCTTTCACTGAAAAGTCGCTGTATTTTTGTTTTCTTTCTGTATTTTACAGCCGCCTCCCAGCAGCCATGTATCCTTCTGTCCCCTAGGGCTCTGCTCACTTAGCCAAACAAGGCTGGTGTTGCCTATTGTAAGGTTCTTACACTACAAGTGAAATGGAATAATGCCACTCAAGGATGAATAGTGATGTATTAAAACTGTGCTATCAATCCCAAAGCAGTCTCAAACAGAATATATACTTGTAAGTAATTATCCAAGCAAAGTGATAAGTAAGGTTTACCTGGAAATGCAAGTTTGGCTTAACCCTGGGAAATCAGTTCCTATAATTCATATTAACCGTATTAACAAAGTAAAAACGAATAATCACATTATCATTTAGCTGTTTCAGGAAGAGCATGTGACAAAATCCTACTTCTGTCCTAACGAAAATTATCAGCAAACTAATAGAACGGAGCTTCGCAGGCAGATAAAAGCATTTGCAACAAACCTATAGTTAACGACATATTTAAAGGAGAAAGACTGAATAATTTCCCTCTAAGAGCAAGAATAAAGCAAGGATACCTAATGTCACCTTTCTTATTCAGGATCATCCAGATTAGAAAAGCAGTTAAATTATTTTTATTTGCAGACAACATAATAGTCAATGTAGACGCTCTAATAAAATCTGTATCTCCCAACTCTATTAGAATAAATAAGTTTAGAAAAGTTATAGAATATAGTGTCAGCATACTAAAAGCAGATATATTTTTGAATACTAAAAATAAGCAGTAAAAAATTAAAATGTTAAGATACCATATAAAATAAAAAATATGAAACGGACAAATCTGTCAAAAGATCTTGAAGACCAGTACACTAAAAGCTACAGAACACTTCTGAGAGGGATTAAAGAAAACGGGGGAGGGGCTTCCCAAGTGCACCTGGGGGGGAGGGGCTTCCCAAGTGCACCTAGGGGGGAGGGGCTTCCCAAGTGCACCTAGGGGGGGAGGGGCTTCCCAAGTGCACCGCGGTAAGGAGCCCGCCTGTCCATGCACGAGACATGGGAGATGTGGGCTCGACCCCTGGGTCGGGAAGATCCCCTGGAGGAGGGCGTGGAACCCACTCCAGTATTCTTGCCTGGAGAATCCCCTGGACAGAGGAGCCTGCTGGGCTACAGTCCACGGGGTTACAAAGAGTTGGACAAGACTGAAGTGACTTAGCACACACACACACACAAACACATGAGGTGTTTACTGTGTATAGATCTTGAATTGTTAAGATGCTAACTTTCCCGAAACTGATCTGGAGTGGATGCAGTCCCAATCAGAAATCCCTGCAGGCCCTTTGTTGAAACTGCCGTGTTGATTCTGAAAGTTTTATGAAGATGGAAGGAACCAGCAGCAGTCACAGCAACTTCGAAGTAGAACAGAGTTGAGAATTCACATGTGAACATAACTTGCCTTTCAAGACTCCCCATAAAGCTGCGGCAAGCCATTTTGTATCATAACTGGCACATACAAATATCAGTGGAGCAGAACAGAGAGACAGAACAGACCCACATACATACAGACAAATAAGTTTTGACAAAAGTACAAAGGAAAACCAGTGGAGAGAGAAGAGTCTTTCAGAAACCAGTACCGGACAATTGGATATTAATATCTATATGAACATCCGTGTAAAGAAGTTCAACCCAGATCTCTTAAAAGAATTTACTCAAAATAAATAATCTTGGCCCTAAATGCAAAATCTAAAGCTAAAAGTTCTAGGAGATAATGAAAGAGGAACATTATAAGCTTCATTTAGGTGAAGATTTCTTAGATACAACACCAAACCCACCATTAACCATTTTAAAAAAAGAATTGTAATTGATATGGTGAGTGGGGAGAGGAAAAGAAAGCATATAAAATGGTTTATTAAAATTAGAAATTGTTCATTAGGAACAAGGCATAGATGTCCTGTCCCCCAGGTCGCAGTCAACATTCTACTGGAAGCCTACCCAATGTGAGATTAACGGAGAAAGAAATAATGGAAGAAAATGTGTGAGGGCTGGAAGGAAAGAATAAAACTGTCTTTGTTCACAGATGGCATGGCTGCCTACATAAAAAATCTCAAAGACTTGATAAAAGCCTCCTGGAACTGATAGACAACTGTAGTGAGGTTGCAGAATACACTGTTAACATACACAAGTCAGTTGCTTTCCTTTACTAGCAGTGAAGAACTGGAAATTAAAAACAACACCGTTTACATTAACCCCAAAGTTAAATGCCTAGGTATAAATACAGTGTATATGTGTGTGTATAAAATGTAAGATGCATATAAGGAGAACTACAAGGCACTCACGAGAGAAATCAGGGTTATCTAAGTATGAGCGAGCCAGTACTCCTCGGTAGGAGAGTTTGATGTTCCGGCGTCATTCTTCCTGACCCGATGCACAGCATCCTTCAACGCCGTCCCGACTGCGCTAGCTTCCTGTGCTCAGTTGCTCAGCTGTGTCTGACTCTTTGCAACTCTATGAGCTATAACCCACCAGGCTCCTCTGTCCATGGGATTCTCCAGGCAAGAATACTGGAGTGGGTAGCCGTTCCCTTCTCCAGGGATGTTAGCTTCCTAGGTCTGCTGTAACGAAGCAGCACACACTGGATGTCTTAAAACAGCAGAAGTGTGTCCTTTCACAGTCCTGGAGGCTGAAAGCCTGCACTCACAGTGTTGGCGGGCCACCCTCCTCTCAAGGCCAGTCTGCAAGTTCCGGTCCTTGCGTCCGCTGGGATCCATGGCATCCTTAGCCTGGGGCGACACAACTAACTCCCCTCTACTGCCTCCTCAGGGCCTCCCCCCGCCCCGCCCTGGGTATCTGTGCATGACCTCCCTCCCACAAAAACTGATCCCACAGTTCGTGTGGGGAGGCGCAGACCCAGGGCAGCCAGCACAACTCTGAAAAGAGTCAGTCTGACCCTGCCCGACTGTGACAGTCGCTACATAGCCACAGCTTAGAGCCAGAGAAAGCAGAGCTCAGCTGACCAATAGTCCCCCAGAAAGGGACGCAGGCAGCTCCATCCCACAGTCTCTGATGGGAGAGCGGAGGTGATTCAGCAGAAGAGGAGTGGTCTTTTCAACAAACGGTGCTCGAATCACCGGGCATTCACACTACAGAAAAAGAATCCAGACCTTAAACCTTTTATTTAAAAAAACTGCCTCAGTGGAACATAAATCCAAATGCAAAGTGTGAACAACAGCTTGTAGAGGCGCCTGGGAGGAAGTGAGGTGACCTTGAGTCTGGTGACGTTGCTTCAGATACAGCACCAAAAGCACAGCCATGAAAGGGAAGCCGGACTTCATTAGAATACAGAGCAACAGCTGCGCTCTGCAAAGACAGTGTGACGGGGACGACAAGACGAAGCACAGACTGTGAGAAATCACTCAGTACACACAGCCGATAAAAGGCTTGTTTCCAGAACACACAAAGAACTCAACAATGAGCAAGCAACCCAGCTTAAAAAGAGGCGAATGGTGGGAACAGACACCTCACTAAACAAGCTATACAGACGGTGAGTCCATGTATGAAAAGGTGGTGCTCATCCTATGTTATCAGGGGATTTCAGAAGGAAGCGGCAGCGTGAAGTCACTCCTCTCTCGTTAGCAGGCCCAGGACCCGAACACTGACGCCAGCAGTGCTGGCGAGGCTGGGGGCAGCAATGCCTTTGTGCTGCTGCTGGGGACGTGGATTGTGCGGAAGACGGTCTTGGTGGCTCCCAGGTATTTACCCAAATAAGGTGAAAGCTTATGTCCAGCCAGAATCCTGCCCACCAGTGCTTACAGCAGCTTTACTTAGGTGTCTTCAGTGTGTGAACGTATACGACTGGTGCACCTGTGTGACGGGATACAATCAGGAACAGAGACAAAGACACATGGACGAGCCAGCCTTGAGAAGTCATGGGGGAGTGTAAAAGCCTGTTACAACGCAAAAGAAGCCCGTCTGATGGCTACTGCAAGATTTCGACTGTGTGACATTCTGGCAAAGGCCAAATCACAGAGATAGTAAAAGGATCAGTCAGTTATTTGCAGGGGCTGAGGGCGAGGGGGTGGAGAAGGCAATGGCATCCCACTCCAGTACTCTTGCCTGGAAAATCCCACGGACGGAGGAGCCTGGTGGGCTGCAGTCCATGGGGTCGCTAAGAGTCGGCACGACTGAGCGACTTCACTTTCACTTTTCACTTTCATGCACTGGAGAAGGAAATGGTAACTCATTCCAGTGTTCTTGCCTGGAGAATCCCAGGGATGGGGGAGCCTGGTGGGCTGCTGTCTATGGGGTCGTACAGAGTCAGACACGACTGAAGTGACTCAGCAGCAGCAGCAGCAGGGCAAGGGGGTGGGATGAGCAGGAAGTGGAGTGGAGCCCTCACATCAGTAACACCGTATCAATGCTTCTTCATCCCCTGTAAGTAATATCCCACACAGACGCAAAAGGTGTGAAGGGAGAGAGGTGGTATACAGAAACAGATTCTTGCCCAGATATTTTCTATAAACCTAAAGTGCTCTGCTGCTGCTGAGTTGCTTCAGTTGTGTCCGACTCTGTGCGACCCCACAGACGGCAGCCCACCAGGCTCCTCCGTCCCTGGGATTCTCCAGGCAAGAACGCTGGAGTGGGCTGCCATTTCCTTCTCCAACGCATGAAAGTGAAAAGTGAAAGTGAAGTCACTCAGTTGTGTCTGACCTTCAGCGACTCCGTGGACTGCAGCGCACCAGGCGCCTCTGTCCATGGGATTTTCCAGGCAAGAATGCTGGAGTGGGGTGCCATTGCCTTCTCCGAAAGTGCTCTAAGAATAGGCTCTTAAAATATCTTCAATTAGTTATACAAAATTCAAAATTCAAAACTATGTACGGTAACAGAAAACAAGTTGGTGTTTGTTGGGTGAGCAGTAGATGCTGCGGGCCATGTTAGGTCTCAGTGAGACTTTATTTTCTTGGCTCCAAAACCACTGTAGACGGTGACTGCAGTCATGAAATTAAAAGACACTTGCTCCTTGGAGGAAAAGTTATGACCAACCTAGGCAGTGTATTAAAAAGGAGAGACATCATTTCGTCGACAAAGGTCCATCTAATCAAAGGTATGGTTTTTCCAGCAGTCATGTATGGATGTGAGAGTTGGTCCGTAAAGAAGGCTGAGCACCAAAGAACTGATGCTTTCGAACTATGGTGCTGGAGAAGACTTGAGAGTCCCTTGGACTGCAAGGAGTTCCAACCAGTCCATCCTAGAGGAGATCAGTCCTGGGTGCTCATTGGAAGGACTGATGCTGATTCTGAAACTCCAATACTTTGGCCACCTGATGTGAGGAGCCACTCATTTGAAAAGACCCTGATGGTGGGAAAGATTGAAGGCAGGAGGAGATGGGGATGACAGAGGATGAGATGATTACTCCAGGAAATAGTGAAGGACAGGGAGGCCTGGTGTGCTCTAGTCCAGGGGGTTGAAAGAGTTGGATGCGACTGAGTGACACATTATTAATATTTACTGGGTTTTTTTGAGATAATAGTCCTATATACTCAATGAAGTATTAGAAGCTTTAAATGTATTTAAATATTAAAGAACTTAGATAAACATCTGATGTTTGACAAACACAGACTCTCACATGACCCTAATCTCTATCAAAATTCAAATGTCAGGACCACTGCTCGCAGTCTCTCCCTCCGGACGCCGCCTACATGACTCCCCAGGAGCTTCCACCCACCGTGATTAGACGAAGGCCCCTTTGACGTTTTCTCCACGCTGGGTTGGTTTTGCTACAGCTAGATGTATGTATGGTAGTTTTTTCCAGAACGTCCTGTGAGGAGCAACACGATGTGCCTGCTCGTCTCCCGGGGTTCCTTCCTGCCTCGGAAATAATCGATTCCCAGAGGAACATGTGACTTCACAAAGCAGCTCACCTTAAGCGACCCACAGGGTCGGGCACATCGTGCTCAGCTAATAGCTGTCAGTTTTCCAAATCGCGCGCGTCCTCCAGCGGATCCGGGTGCTGCGAGCTGCGCGGCCGGTGGGAGCCGCCAGGGGCCCGAGCCTCCCGCCCGCTCTGGAGGCGGGGAGGCGGGGCCTCAACATCCCCAAGGCGGACGCCGGGCCTGCGCCGCCCCCGTGGGTTGCTGGAGAGCAGACAGGACTTCGCCGGCCTCTGCGAGGCTCGGGGCTGCGTAGGCCGCGTCTGGGGGCGGCTGCTGAGGCGTGGCCTTGGAGTTCCCCGTGGGAAACACGTAATTGATATTTTATTCTAGCTTTTAGATTAACGGCAAAAGTGAGAGGAAAGTACAGAGGTTCACATATACCCCAAGACATGCAGCCCCTCAGGCTGCCCGGCGGTCCATCCAGGGCCCCTGCGCCGGCACGCTGTAGGCACCCCAAGGCCATGACAAGCCGGGGGTCTCTCTGGTGTCCGTTCTGTGGGCTTGTACGAATGGACATAACATGCATTCATCACTGGGGTGACACAGAGTGTTTTCACCTCCCTGAAAATCCGCCATGATCCCCTCCACCCACACCCTGGCAACCACTGGTCTTCTTGCTGTCTCCATAGCTTCACCTTTTCCAGAAAGTCACAGAGTAAGAATCATACAGTAGGCAGTCTTTCCAGACTGGCTCCTCTCTTGACAGCTCATTTCTTTTTAGTGCTGGGTACTATCCCAAACAGGAAAAGGAGGACGTCAAGGCTGTATATCGTCACCCTGCTTATTGAACTTCTATGCAGAGTACATCATGAGAAACGCTGGGCTGGTAGAAGCACAAGCTGGAATCAAGACTGCCGGGAGAAATATCAATAACCTCAGATATGCAGATGACACCACCCTTATGGCAGAAAGTGAAGAAGAACTAAAGAGCCTTGTGATGAAAGTGAAAGAGGAGAGTGAAAAAGTTGGCTTAAAGCTCAACATTCAGAAAACGAAGATCATGGCATCCGGTCCCATCACTTCATGGGAAATAGATGGGGAAACAGTGGAAACAGTGCGAGACTTTATTTTTGGGGCTCCAAAATCCCTGCAGATGGTTGCAGCTATGAAATTAAAAGACGCTTACTCCTTGGAAGGAGGGTTATGACCAACCTAGATAGCATATTCAAAAGCAGAGACATTACTTTGCCAACAAAGGTCCATCTAGTCAAGGCTATGGTTTTTCCTGTGGTCATGTATGGATGTGAGAGTTGGACTGTGAAGAAGGCTGAGCGCCAAAGAATTGATGCTTTTGAACTGTGGTGTTGGCGAAGACTCTTGAGAGTCCCTTGGACTGCAAGGAGATCCAACCAGTCCATTCTAAAGGAGATCAGCCCTGGGTGTTCTTTGGAAGGACTGATGTTGAGGCTGAAACTCCAATACTTTGGCCACCTTATGCGAAGAGTTGATTCATTGGAAAAGACTCTGATGCTGGGAGGGATTGGAGGCAGGAGGAGAAGGGGACGACAGAGGATGAGATGGCTGAATGGCATCACTGACTTGATGGACATGAGTTTGAGTGAATTCCGGGAGTTGGTGATGTACAGGGAGGCCTGGTGCACTGCGATTCATGGGGTTGCAAAGAGTCAGATACCACTGAGTGACTGAACTGAACTGAACTGAACTATCTCATTGTTTGGATGGCCCATTCACCTTTCAAAGGACATCGTGGTTTCTTCCGAGTTTGGGGCAATTGTGAATAAAGTTGGTATAACATCAAGCTGCGTTTGTGTTCAGGTTTTTTGTGTGCATAAGTTTTTAACTTGAGTAAATACCATGATTGTGATTATTGGATCATATGGTTAGTGTATGTTAAGCTTTGTAAGAAACCAACAAACTTCTGCAGCATTCTGCATTCCCACCAGAAGAGAATGGAAGTTCCTGTTTCTCCACATTTCACCAGCATTTGGTGATGTCAGTGTCCTCGACGTGGGCCATTCTGATAATTGCTCAGTGAGGTCTCATTAGATCGGGCTTCCCTGGTGGCTCAATTGGTAAAGAATCTGCCTACAATGCAGGAGACCCCAGTTCAATCCCTGGGTCAGAAGGGTCCCCTGGAGAAGGAAATGGCAACCCACTCCACTAACCTTGCCCAGAGAATCTCATGGACAGAGGAGCCTGGTGGGCTACAGTCCATAGGGTTGCAAGAGTCAGACATTGACTTAGTGGCTAAACCGCCACCATTGTCCTCTGTCCATGGGATTTTCCAGGCAAGAGTACTGCAGTGGGGTGCCACCGCCTTCTCCGTTAATTAGGTTAGACTTTTGAAACTCCCGATGACCAATCTGAAGAAGAGTGTCAGATGACTGTGCTATTTCTGCCTGTAGCCCCCCAACTCTGTGTATGAAAGCTCTCACCCTGATTTTCAGTGGGGCAGTCGGTCTTTGGACATATGTCTGCCCTCCCTCTCCCCCAGTTGCCAGCATCTGAAATAAAGCAAACTTTCCATTCCACCAGCTTGGCCTGTTTATTGGCTTTTGAGGCTGAGCAGCCAGATCCCACACACTCTCTGTGTAACAGTGTGACAGCATTCGTGTTCACTTTAAGACTGCAGGGTACACATGTGGTGAGAGGCCTTGTACCATGACCCAGGGTGATGGCCACGCCTTCGGGAGATGAGTCACACAGGGGTTGGTGGTCAGGACTGAACTATGCTGACAGGGTTTTATTTCCTAAGTTGGGTGATGAGTTCACGGTAGTTATGGTATTATTCTTGTGTATTTTATATTCTTCAATATTATCTACTGAAGTTGTAAGTATAAAAATCAAATTGAAATAATCTTTGGATCTATGGAAACGACACTCGAATGTTAGCCCAGCTGACGCGTCTGAGTCTTAGTCACTTAGGTCTTTCCGGGTAGAATGGGGTCCACGTCTGCCTGTCAGCTGGGTCCTACTCGGCTCCACACTGGTGCCGTCCTGCAGGGTCCTGCGCTGGAGACTCCGAGCAGATTCCTCACGTCCAAGGCGCTGGAGTCCTGCCGGGTCTTCTCCAGGAGGTCCGTTCATCCCCAAGGTCACGTCTCCCCTGAACCCCAAGCACCTGAAGCTGCTTAAGGTGCTGTTGAGTATGGAATCACAAGGTGGTGATTTTCGCACGCTTGTGGGTGGCATTTCTGTAGAGAAATAGAGATGGAGTATGAGCCGGGAGGGGTGAGACGTGGCCTTCCGGCCCACGGACTGGACGTTCAGCATGAGCTCTGCTGGGTGACACATTCACCACCACTGTGCTGAGATCTCACCACGCTTTCGTTCTGTCTGTGTGTTCTCTGAATTGTTGTCTAGTGATTTTTAATCTAGCCCCATTTTATCGGAGAATACTGTAACACTTTGATTCTGTTAATTTATTAGTTATTTTTTAACCTAATTCCAGTCTCTCTCGCTGAAGATTATATGGACGCTTGGAAATCATGAGTATTTGAATTTGTCAGATAGAATGTCTGTACATGTCAGTTAGGCCATTTTAGTTGATAGCGCTGTCTAGGCCTTCAGTGTCCCTGTTGATTTTGTGTCTGCGAATTCCCTCAGTTACTGGGAAGAGTATCTCAGTCCCCAAGTATGACTGAGGATGCCTCCTCTCAGTCTGGCAGGTTTTGCTGCATATGTTTTGAATCTCTGTTAGTGGGGGCATATATGTTTAGAAGCGGTATGTTTTCTTGATTTTTCACGCCTCTATAAATACTTTTCTTTGACTTTTCTTTGTTTATACATTTTCCAATATTATCATGGCCATTTCAGTTTCCTTGAGAGTAATATTCCCATGAATCAAGGCAAATTGGAAGTGGTCAAACAGGAGATGGCAAGACTAACATCGACATCCTAGGAATCAGCGAACTAAGATGGACTGCAATGGGTGAATTTAACTCAGATGACCATTATATCTACTACTGTGGGCAGGAATCCCTTAGAAGAAATGGAGTAGCCATCACAGTCAACAAAAGAGTCTGAAATGCAGTACTTGGATGCAATCTCAAAAATGACATAATGGTCTCTGTTCATTTCCAAGGCAAACGATTCAATATCACAGTAATCCAAGTCTATGCCCTGACCAGTAATGCTGAAGAAGCTGAAGTTGAACGATTCTATGAAGACCTAGAAGACCTGCTAGAACTAACACCCAAAAAAGATATCCTTTTCAATATAGGGGACTGGAATGCAAAAGTAGGAAGTCAAGAAACACCTGGAGTAACAGAAAAATTTGGCCTTGGAATGCGGAATGAAGCAGGCCACAGACTAATAGAGTTCTGCAAGAGAACGCACTGGTCATAGCAAACACCCTCTTCCAACAACACAGGGGAAGACTCTACACATGGCCATCACCAGACGGTCAACACCGAAATCAGATTGATTATATCCTTTGCAGCCAAAGATGGAGAAGCTCTATATAGTCAGAAAAAACAAGACTGGGAGCTGACTGTGGCTCAGATCATGAACTCCTTATGGCCAAATTCAGACTTAAATTGAAGAAAGTGGGGAAAATCACTAGATCATTCGTGTATGATCTAAATCAAATCCCTTATGACTATACAGTGGAAGTGAGAAATAGATTTAAGGGACTAGACCTGATAGACAGAGTGCCTGATGAACTATGGACGGAGGTTCATGATATTGTACAGGAGACAGGGATCAAGACCATCCTCATGGAAAAGAAATGGCTGCCTGAGGAGGCCTTACAAATAGCTGTGAAAAGAAGGGAAGCAAAAAGCAAAGGAGAAAAGGAAAGATATATCCATTTGAATGCAGAGTTGCAAAGAAGAGCAAGGAGAGATAAGAAAGCTTTCCTCAGCAATCAATGCAAAGAAATAGAGGAAAACAATAGAATGGGAAAGACTAGAGATCTCGTCAAGAAAATTAGAGATACCAAGAGAATATTTTAGGCAAAGATTGGCTCAATAAAGGACAGAAATGGTATGGGCCTAACAGAATCAGAAGATACTAAGAAGAGGTGGCAAGAATACACAGAACTGTACAAAAAAGATCTTCATGACCCAGATAATCTCGAAGGTGTGACCACTCCCACTCACCTAGAGCCGGACATCCTGGAATGTGAAGCCAAGGGGGCCTTAGAAAGCATCACTACGAACAAAGCTAGTGGAGGCGATGGAATTCCAGTTGAGCGATTTCAAATTCTAAAAGATGATGCTGTGAAAGTGCCACACTCAATATGCCAGAAAATTTGGAAAACTCAGCAGTGGCCACAGGACTGGAAAAGGTCAGTTTTCATTCCAATCCCAAAGAAAGGCAATGCCAAAGAATGCTCAAACTACCGCACAATTGCACTCTTCTCACACACTAGTAAAGTAATGCTCAAAATTCTCCAAGCCAGGGTTCAGAAATATGTGAACCGTGAACTTCCAGATGTTCAAGCTGGTTTTAGAAAAGGCAGAGGAACCAGAGATAAATTGCCAACATCCGCTGGATCATGGAAAAACCAAGAGAGTTCCAGAAAAACATCTATTTCTGCTTTATTGACCATGCCAAAACCTTTGACTGTGTGGATCACAATAAATTGTGGAAAATTCTGAGAGAGATGGGAATACCAGACCACCTGACCTGCCTCTTGAGAAACCTGCATACTGGTTAGGAAGCAACAGTTAGAACTGGACAACAGACTGGTTCCAAATAGGAAAAGGCGGTATATTGTCACCCTGCTTATTTAACTTATATGCAGAGTACATCATGAGAAACACTGGGCTGGAGGAAGCACAAGCTGGAATCAAGATTCCTAGGAGAAATATCAGTAACCTCAGATATGCAGATAACACCATCCCTATGGCAGAAAGCGAAGAACTAAAGAGCCTTTTGATGAAAGTGAAAGACGAGAGTGAAAAAGTTGGCTTAAAGCTCAACATTCAGAAAACTAAGATCATGGCATCCAGTCCCATCACTTCATGGCAAATAGATGGGGAAACAGTGGAAAAAGTGGCTGACTTTATTTTTCTGGGCTCCAAAATCACTGCAGATGGTGATTGCAGCCATGAAATTAAAAGACGCTTACTCCTTGGAAGGAGAGTTATGACCAACCTAGGCAGCATATTCAAAAGGAGAGACATTACTTTGCCACCAAAGGTCCATCTAGTCAAAGTTATGGTTTTTCTAGTGGTCGTGTATGGATGTGGGAGTTGGACTATAAGGAAAACTGAGCACCGAAGAATTGATGCTTTTGAATTGTGGTGTTGGAGAAGACTCTTGAGGGTCCCTTGGACTGCAAGGAGATCCAAGCAGTCCATCCTGAAGGAAATCAGTGCTGAGTGTTCCTTGGTAGGACTGATGTTGAAGCTGAAACTCCAATACTTTGGCCACCTGATGTGAAGAGTTGACTCATTTGAAAACACTCTGATGCTGGGAAAGATTGAAGGCAGGAGGAGAAGGGGATGACAGAGGATGAGATGGTTGGATGGCATCACCAACTCAATGTACATGGTTTGGGTGGACTCCGGGAGTTGGTGATGGGCAGGGAGGCCTGGCGTGCTGTGGTTCATGGGGTCGCAAAGAGTCGGACGCGACTGAGCGCCTGAACTGCTGGTCTCCCTATCCTCTCCTGGCCACAGTGCTATCTCTATCTCCCCAGCAGCACGGCTCCCGGGCTCTGTCAGCCCCGTCTACCGGTGCTGAGGTCCTGAAATTGCCTTCAGATGGAAAGCCACGTCTTCCCGCGTCTCAGGAATCAGCCACCCTTCACCTGTCATCTAGTCCATGAAAGTCATTGCTCACATACATCGTGTGTGGTTTTGTGGTTGTTTTTGGATGGAGGTTAAGTCCAAAGTCTAAAAGGTGCTTTTACAGAATGAACATTCACCTTCACTTCAAACGGCATGTTCTAGCCTCGGATTCTCCAAAGTCACGTATGTGCTGCCTTGGTCCCACCTCAGGAGCCTCCCTGACCTTTGGCACGGTCTCTCCTGGCATCGTGGGGGCCCTGTCTGCAACCCCCATTGCACTTGTACTTCTGTGTTCAATGTCTGTCTTCTCCATGTGACTTCTTAGGGGGCATAAGATCTGAGATCCTCCATGTCCAAGCTCCATTCACAGAGCCTGGAGTAGGGCCTAGACACAGCCTTTCAAAGAGGAGTGTGTGTAGTAAAAGATAAGTTTATAATGTCGATTATTGTGGCCAGCTTGATAACCATGGTGGAAGAGGAAATGCCAACCCACTCCAGTATTCTTGCCTGGGGAACCCCATGGACAGAGGAGCCTGGCAGGCTACAGTCCATGGCATCACAAAGAGTCGGACATGATTGAATGAGCACACAGTAACTTTGGAAAATAGCTCATAGAAACTCACATCTCAATCTCTGTCACCTGGAAGTTGGAGAGATGGTTGGATGCTGTGAAGACCCCTTACACTCTATAGTTTTATTCTATCTATTTATCTCTCAGTCATGTCTGATTCTTTGGGACCCCCATGGACTGTAGCCTACCAGGCTCCTCCGTCCATGGGATTTTCCAGGCAAGAGTTCTGGACTGGGTTGCCATTTCTTTCTCCAGGGGATCTTCCCAACCCAGGGATCGAACCCAGGTCTCCTGCATTGCAGGCAGATACCTTACCACCTGAGCCACCAGGGAGGCATAAGATTCTCACAACTACAGGCAGGAAAAAAGTGATAATTATTTTAATTCTCAGGTTGTAAGTGAAAAAGTCACTCTCAAGGAGATCAAGCAGCCCGCCTGGGATTACGTAACCGGTTAGTTGGCAGAGATGCCCGTGTCCAGGCTCCCTCAGTACCTGGTCACGCCGTTTGAAGAAGCTGCCGCTGCTGTCGCTGAATTCCTCCATCCCATTTCTGTCGTGTGTGTTTACGTCTTGCTTGCTCACCTAGACCATGAGCTTCTTGAAGGCTGCACACACGTGGTACACACATTTGGATTTCCTGAAGCACATGGAGTAGTGGACGAGAAAGGGGTGTCGTTTGGTCTGACCCACACCTGGCAAGCCCCTCCTTACCGCGTGCACCCCACGTGCCCTCAGGACTAGGCCCGGGGCGAGGGGTCAAAGCTGATCGCTAGACAAGTGCAGGGCCCGTGAGTCCGGGGTCTAAGCCCTCCACCTGGGCCTGCCAGGGTTGAGGCTGCGACGCCGCAGTCCAGGTTCTGCCCCCAGGGATGAGGCTGGCAGGCAGAGGTGCTGGCGTGGGCCTTACCCTCCCGACACACGTGTCCTGTTCTAGCCTCTGTGGCATCTCCCATCCTGGCACCAGATTCACGTTTTCCAAGTGAAGTGAGTGAAGGCGCTCAGTTGTGTCTCACTCTTTGCTACCCCATGGACTGTAGCCCGCCAGGCTCCTCTGTCCGTGGGATTTTCCAGGCAATAGTACTGGAGCGGATTGCTGTTTCCTTCTCCAGGGGATCTTCCTGACCCAGGGATCGAACCCAGGTCTCTCACATAGTAGACAGCTTTACCGTCTGAGCCACCAGGGAAGTCCTCGTGATTCTCAAAATTTGATACTAAATCAGACGTTAAAGCCTCATGTGCTTTCTAGGGATGGATGATGCTGATAAGTGTGTGTGTCCGTGGTTATAAAACAGTAGGATGGTGACTCTGTAGCCAACTGAAGGTGAGCAGACCCCACCAGTAACGAGCAAGTTCGCTTTCAAATGAGAGTAACGCTTCAGCAGACCCAGCCTGCAGCCCGCGGGCTTGTGCCCGCCGTGGGCTATGTCCTGCCTGCGCATCTCAGTGTCTCCTAGCTCGCTTGCAGGAGCATCCACCTCGCTCTGGATCTGGGTGCACAGGCTCCCCCTCAGCGGCTCCCACCTGCCTTCCCGCCCTCTCCCTCTGCTCCCGTGAGCACCCTCTCTCGCTCCTGGTAACTGTGCTGACGCTTCCTCCAGGCCGGCAGCACTGTGCCCTGCCACCCTCTGCCTGTCACAGGCTCTCAGCTCTGTTACAGATGGCCGCTGGGACCTAGGGCCTGGCTCGGCCGCCACGACTAGCTTCTGCTGAAGGCCCCTGCAGAACGGGTGCTCCTGTGCCTCACAGCTGCACGGCCATCTCTAGTCATTCCCTGAAACCACTGTGTGTCTTTACCACCGCCAGCTTTCAGCGAGGAAACTAAAACCCTGAAAGATTACCACCTTGTCTGTGGCCTTTCTGTGAAGTGACCTGCACTTGCAGACCCGGAGTTTGTGCGTTTATCTTTCCCGTTCATTTCACAGTGCTCCACAGGCACGTCCCCTCCCTTCACAGCTTCGCACAACCCGAGCGCTTCGCGGGGGCTTGTAGCACAGGCTCAGTGAATGCGTGCGATCCGAGTGCAGTGTGTGCCAAGCGGATGTGTGTGCCTGGTGCAGCGCGACTGGTTTCCGGAGCAACAGTCGATCTGCTTTGTAAAAGCCGTGAGGAAAAAGCTCTGGGAGGACTCTGTGTGTGCGTGTGTGCACGCGTGTATGTGTGTGCGTGTGTGTGTGAAAATCAATACACACACATCTCTGCACACCCCCAGTCACGTTCTGAAAGGATATTGAAACCAAACTCCACTGCAGCATCGGTGAGGTGAGACCCAGCTGAGGACGTGGTTTCCATGGAGATGACTGAGCATGCTTTACAAAAACAGCTTGTTCCACAGTGAGGAGACCTGAAATGGTGGCTTGCCCCCGCGTGTTGTCAGCCCACCACATATTTCGCCCGTGGGCACCTGGGCTGTGGCATGGCAGGGAAGGCCTTCCGGGAAGCAGTCTGTTCCAGCCGGGCAGGCTGTGGCCTGGGCCTTGGCGCCCTCGCTGAGGGCACCTGCCCATCAGCAGCATCGTCAGAGCTCCTGGGCGCCGGAGCAGCTGTCGGAGACACTCGTGGCCTCCAATGTGAGATGGCGCAGCGTCCCCTCGGGCCGCCTTGACCCCCGGCCCGTCACAGCGCGCGGGGTCCGGGGCAGGAGCGCCTCTGTGCTGAGCGGACGCTGGGGGCGGAGGGCGGGGGGCTCCACCCCGGGTTCCGCGGGTTCAGCCCACCAGCCGCCCTCCTGGGCCTCTTTCCTTCACGCCCTCCGGACGCAGGCCGCCCCCTCGGTCCGCGGTGGAGTCAGAGGCGGCTGAGCAGGTTGGGGAGGGCCAGTTAACGCCCCCTCCGGTCCTGGAGCCGCTTCGACCTTGGGCTCAGACGGGTCTGGACTCGCGGATAATAACCAGGCCCAGGGTTGTCAGTGAGGTCTGCTGCTACGCTCAGGAGAGAAGGGCTAGATTTGACACTCTCACAGATGAATAGCGTTGACACCACTGACACCCTGAGCCCGGACGACCCAGCAAAGTGAACGTCTGCCCTCCTGTGGGGCACGGAAGGAATCCCTGCTTCGTGACTTCAGTTCTCGTGGTGAGAATTCCTTCAGAACAGGAAGGAGGTTTGAAAGAAGCAGAGGATACAGACATAATATTGGAGCAAAACAGAGGAGGGTGTTCACTCAGGAAACAAGATTGCCAACTCGCGTTGAGGTGGAGCCAGTCTGTCCTTTTGTGTGACTTATTTTTCGATAACACTCAACTGCACCAGTGTCGTCCTGAAGAACGCTTGGTGCAGATATCCTGGGGCCTTGAACCAGAAGTGGAGTCTTTGTTTTAACCAAGCAACTGTAAAGATAGACCACTGACTTGAGGCAGATTACGGAGGAGATTATCTGTCCTCGAGTAAATCAAGTGCCTATATGATGAATATAGCAAACTGGAAAATCACACGATCAGATACAGGAAGTCACGCTGAGGGTGGTGAGGTTGGAGTCCCGAGAGGCCGTGGACAGAAGGGCCCACTGGCCTCACTTCAGCTGTGAGCCGTTGGGGCCGCCCGGCGGCTGAGCCAGAGACCGGTGTCGGGTGGCGGGGCCCTGAGGCTGCTGAGCGGGCACGTGGACGGGGAGCCCCCGCGGGATGGCGGGACGAGGGCAGTGGCTCTCCACACCAAGCAGTGACAAGCGCTTAAAGAAGGGGACGGAGCCAGCGCAGGCCAACGGAGACAGGACAGACCCCGCCCGGGAGCGCGCGAGGCCTTTGTTCTGCTTAATCAGGCCTCTTTATCCCTGGCTTCAAGCCTAGTCCAGAGCAGCCCAGCCTAGCTGGCCCAGACCCAGAAGAAGGAAGCTCATTATTGCTGGGTAGAAGGGAACAGTTACCCCATTAAAGGCAGCTCCCAGGCCCCTCTGCCCCAGCCGCCTTCCTCACACAGCTGCTGTTTTGACTGCACGGTTCCTGCACTTGATATTCAAGTTCCATAGTCATTTCAGGAAGCAATCTCTATTAATAAAATGCAAATGTATACATCGTGGCATCTCGGTGACAAGACAGTTTCCACTGGCACTTTCTTTGTCTTAACCTTTTTGCAAGGTTGAGAAGGTACTATCTCCAATATTCCTTGTTAATTTTTCTAGGCAACGCCAATTAATTTGCTGAAAGGATTTTACCTTTATGGCTTTCTTTTTACTGTTTGGAAGCAAACCTCTAATCAGGAAAGAGCAGGATTTTCCCAGCTCAAAATCCTTTCAGAGGAGAAGGGAGGGGGTGGAACATGAGCTCCAGTGTGTGGTTGGGAGGTCAACCAAAGGAAGCATTTCCCACTGGACACGGCTCAGCGGTTCAGGTTTCATGGCTCAGCGGTTCGAATGCCTGCCGCTCCAGCTGTGATGCTGGCTGGCCAAGCCTGTCCAGCCCAGGGTGCCTCGCCTGCCCTTCTGGGGGCTGCCCTCAGCGTGCACGGGCCAGTCAGTGTGTGGTTCTGAAAGGCTGTCGCTAAACCACGAAAGACACCGGGATTCTTGGCCTCCGGAGGAAAGGAATTCGATCCGGGGCCCATGACGAGGCTTGGTCACTCGGAGCTTTTGTGTGATAAAAGTTTTATTAAAGTATAAAAGAGATAAAGACAGCTTCTGACATAGACATCAGAAGAGGGCAAAAAGAGTGTCCTCTGTTAGCCTTTAGCAGCATGTTATATACCTATCAGCAAGCTGTTAATTAGAGAACGGAGATGTCTCAAAACTCAGAGTGGCACCAGGCCCATCACCCACAACATGCATTTTGAGATAACTTGGCACCAGGTGAGTCTTCCCAGGCCAAAAAACTATTGATATGAATCTTGAAGAAAGGCAGGGTTCCAAGCAAATAGTCTCATTAACATAGCTTAAGAGAACATTTGCATGAGTAAGACATACTGGTTTGTCAAGTTCTGAGTCTTCTGGGAAACTGATTTGAAGACAGTCTAGGGGAAATGCATGGTACATTAACATAGCTTAAGAAAACATCTCCATAAGAAAAACCCTGGGGTACCTGACACAGGATCACCCTTAAAGTGCACTCGGAGGTCCCATCTCCCTGGGACAAGAGAGGCCGTGTGCACACTGACCTGGGTGCGCTCTGGTCACCTGCTCTGCCTCTCCTGTCCCAGGAAGGACCACCCCGCACCTGGGACCCCGTTTCACTTGGCAAGAGTTGGCTTTCCTCACGCTGGAGGTGCTATAGTGTGCTGAGTCCCTCCGCTCCACACCCCAAAGCCCTGGGCCTCCCGTGTCCCTGGCCCACTTCCTGCCCTGTGACCAGCTCCTCCAGGGAGGTGAGGCCGCCTCCTGGACTGCGCCCTGACCCTCTGCCTGCTGGGGCGACCTCAGTGCTTCGAGACGCCTCCACCCAACTTCCCATCAGTGTCCCCGCAGTAATCCCCATCCACTGATCCTCCTGCTCTTCGCCTGTGAGCCTTCTGCAGCCTGTGCTGCACCTCCAGAGCTGAGCTCAGTCTTGCAGTTGAGCTCAGGCCTCGCCTTATAGGCAGGGCGCTTTCCCTTCCCCTCTTCCTGCTTCTCTGGCTCATCTCGTAATTAAATTGATGTAAGACAGATGAACTGGATAAAACATTTAATTTGTATGTACGGGAGCCCAGAAAAATATGAGACTCAAAGAAGGGACCAAAGCAGGTAGCTGTTACTCTTTTTAGACAAAGAAAGAATGATTTGTGAAAACCTGACAAGGCCAAAGAGCTCCAGCCGTGGGAGTGAGCTCGTGCGGAAGAGCCGAGGCTTGCCTGTGAGTCCCCGCCTGCCTTCCTCCAGGCACGGGGACCCTTCCTGTGGATACTATCTCCTGCTTTCAGGGGATGAAGGCGGGTAAGAACACCCTGATTGGAAATAATCAATGTGCACAAACGGCACGTTTTGGGGGCCGGTCCTGAGCCCCATCACCATTTTTAACAAGAGTTCACTTCAACATTTTTCTTTTATAAGACCAGCGGAAAGATGAGAGAAACATACATCGATCAGGCTTCTTTTCTCACATCTTTTCCTAGATTTTAAAAGAAAAAAAGTTTCCCAACCATTTGTCAAGGCACAAAATACACGCAGACATGCCTTTGGAACGGTGTGGTGCTGAGACTTCGGGAGAGCAAGTTCGTGTGAAGGTTCTGGTTTCCCACGCATATAGAAGTCATGCTTGCACGATGCTTTGGTCCGTTAGCTCTTGAGCAGCGCTGCCTCTAAAGCTTAGTGCACACGCCTTAATTAGAAACGCTTTGGTGCTAGAAAGGGTTGACAATCACCTGACGCTTCAGTGAGTCGTGGTATAACATCAGTTCATCATAATGTTTTGCCCAAGTCGCGAAATCTCCCAATGACCACCAGGGAGCCGATATCCGATGCAAAAGGAAGAGAGTCTTTATTACCAAGCTCAAGCTGGGGCTCCCACCGTTACCGACGCAGCAGCTGTAGGGAGGAGCCCCGAGTTTTGGATTACATTGCTTATATAGGGAGTGTTCATGAAAAAAATAATTTCTAGGTAGGGGGACGTCTGATTGGTCACTTTCTTTTGAAGGGTTTGTGTGTTGGTTTTTGATTGGTCCCTATTACCTAGGTAGACCACAAGTTCCTGAACGTTAAGTCAGGAGATTCTGGTCTGGGGTCCGATAGGCTCATGGGTGGTGGGGTAAGGTCAGGATTTCCAAAAGCTCTTTTCCCAGAACCTTACAAAATGGAGTTTTTCGGTTAACAAAATGGAGTAGCTTAGATTCTTCAATAACAAATGTTGGTTATTCATCATAACGACATAACCGACCTTTCTAACAGATGCGGTAACAGTGAGGAAGCCCGAAATGCAGACGTGCCAGGGCAGACGCTCGCCGGAGAGGCGTCTCAAGAGGCCTGCTCGAGCCGGGGCACCACCAACGCGGCCTGCGACTGTGAGGCGCGCAGCAGCTGCGGAGCACCGAGACGCGGGCCTTCCTGCGACACGGGGCGTGTGCCGCGTGCTGCCTGGGAACTCTGCAAAGTGGCCGCGGCTGCCCGTGCAGGGCGGGAGAGAACAAGAGGGCACCTTCCTCCCCAGCAGGTTTCCTCAGAGGCAGCCTGGAAGAAGGGCCGGAACGGGGCGGGGGCCAGCCTGCTGCGACCCCCACGAGCAGGCGTTCAGCCAGTGAGGCCCTCGCATGCCCCCAAGTTACACCGAGGTCACAGGACCGCGCCCCACAACAACCACAGTCCTGAGCGTCCTGATCTGAACGAGCTAGCTCCCTGACCCTGAATTAGGTAAAAATACGCACCCTAATCAACCACCTAACATATATTTCTGCTTTAGTGACAATGCCAAAGCCTTTGACTGTGTGGATCACAACAAACTCTGGAAAATTCTGAGAGAAATGGGAATACGAGACCACCTGACCTGCCTCTTGAGGAACCTATATGCAGGTCAGGAAGCAACAGTTAGAACCGGGCATGGAACAACAGACTGGTTCCAAATAGGAAAAGGAGTACGTCAAGGCTGTATATTGTCACCCTGCTTATTTAACTTCTATGCAGAGTACATCAGGAGAAGGCAATGGCACCCCACTTTAGTACTCTTGCCTGGAAAATCCCATGGACGGAGGAGCCTGGTAGGCTGCAGTCCATGGGGTCTCAAAGAGTTGGACACGACTAAGCGACTTCACTTTGACTTCTCACTTTCATGCACTGGAGAAGGAAATGGCGACCCACTCCAGTATTCTTGCCTAGAGAATCCCAGGGATGGGGGAGCCTGGTGGGCTGCCATCTATGGGGTTGCACAGAGTCGGACACGACTGAAGTGACTCAGCAGTAGCAGCAGAGTACATCATGAGAAACGCTGGGCTGGAGGAAGCGCAAGCTGGAATCAAGATTGCTGAGAGAAATATCAATAACCTCAGATATGCAGATGACACCACCCTTATGGCAGAAAGTGAAGAGGAACTGAAGAGCCTCTTGATGAAAGTGAAAGAAGAGAGTGAAAATGTTGGCTTAAAGAAGCTCAACATTCAGAAAACGAAGATCATGGCATCTGGTCCCATCACTTCATGGGAAATAGATGGGGAAACAGTGGAGACAATGGCTGACTTTATTTTTGGGGGCTCCGAAATCACTGCAGATGGTGATTGCAGCCATGAAATTAAAATACACTTACTCCTTGGAAGGAAAGTTATGACCAACCTAGATAGCATATTCAAAAGCAGAGACTCTTACTTTGCCAACAAAGGTCCATCTAGTCAAGTCTATGGTTTTTCCAGTGGTCATGTACGGATGTGAGAGTTGGACTGTGAAGAAAGCTGAGTGTGGAAGAATTGATGCTTTTGAACTGTGGTGTTGGAGAAGACTCTTGAGTGTCCCTTGGACTGCAAGGCAATCCAACCAGTCCATTCTGAAGGAGACCAGTCCTGAGTATTCGTTGGAAAGACTGATGCTAAAGCTGAAACTCCAATACTTTGGCCACCTCATGCTGGTTGACTCATTGGAAAAGACTCAGATGCGGGGAGGGATTGAGGGCAGGAGAAGGGGACTACAGAGGATGAGATGGCTGGATGGCATCACCGACTCGATGCACATGAGTCTGAGTGAACTCCGGGAGTTGGTGATGGACAGGGAGGCCTGGCGTGCTGCGATTCATGGGGTCACAAAGAGTTGGACACGATTGAGTGACTGAACTGAACTGAACTGAATCAACCACCTAAGGCCACCCTCCCAGCAGGAACTGACTCTGCCTGGAGGCTGTAAACATTGGCTATTAATCCTAGGAAAGGCTGGCTCTCCCCTGAGCCCGCTGTTCTACAGTGTCTCCCGCCCTGAGAGACTCTTCTCCTCTCACTCTGTCTCATCTCGTAACTCTTTTCCAGGCTGCACACAGAGCACAGTGGTCACAGTGTCAGGACTTGGCAGCGGTGGAAGTCATATGGCATCCTTACAACGAATGAAACACTGCCTGGACTCATGAACGTGTTAAACATTTAAACACCTTTTGCTGATTACATTTGTCTTCCTGAGTAGTCTGGAAAACCCAAGAGGAAGACTAAATGCAGCGGTGACCCCTGCTATTGACAGAGCCCCTTCCCATGTCACGCACAGGCCAGGCTCACTTGCCCCATCCTGGTGGTTCCCACCATTACCTGGAAGGGACCATGAGGGGTCTGAACCTAGAGCTGACCCCCAAAGTCCAGCTGCCTGACCCCCGCTGTCCTCCGCTCCCTCACACCACGGTGCTGGCCACCCGTCTCTTCCCTGTGAGGTCTTGGAGCCTCCTTTCAAAAATGGGTGAGTGTGGCCAGTTCAGTTCAGTTCAATTGCTCAGTCATGTCTGACTCTTTGTAACCCCATGGACTGCAGCACACCAGGCCTCCTTGTCCATCACCAACTCCTAGAGTTTACTCAAACTCATGTCCATCAAGACAGTGATGCCATCCAACCATCTCATCCTCTGTCGTCCCACTCTCCTCCTGCCCTCAATCTTTCCCAGCATCAGGGTCTTTTCAAATGAGTCAGCTCTTCACATCAGGTGGCCAAAGTATTGGAGTTTCAGCTTCAGCATCAGTCCATCCAATGAATATTCAGGATTGACTTCCTTTAGGATGGACTGGTTGGATCTTCTTGCAGTCCAAGGGACTCTCAAGAGTCTTCTCCAACACCACAGATCAAAACCATCAATTCTTCAGCGCTCAGATTTCTTTACGGTCCAACATTTATACATGACTACTGGAAAAACCATAGCTTTGACTAGATGGAACTTTGTCGGCAAAATAATGTCTGTGCTTTTTAATATGCTGTCTAGGTTGGTCATAGCTTTTCTTCCAAGGAGTAAGCGTCCTTTAATTTCATGGCTGCAGTCACCATCTGCAGTGATTTTGAAGCCCAGAAAAATAAAGTCAGCCACTCTTTCCACTGTTTCCCCATCTATTTCCCATGAAGTGATGGGACCAGATGCCATGATCTTTGTCTTCTGAATGTTGAGCTTTAAGCCAACTTTTTCGCTCTCCTCTTTCACTTCATCAAGAGGTTCTTTAGTTCCTCTTCACTTTCTGCCATAAGGGTGGTGTCATCTGCATATCTGAGGTTATTGATATTTCTCCTAGCAACCTTGATTCCACCTTGTGCTTCCTCCAGCCCAGCATTTCTCATGATGTACTCTGCATATAACTTCAATAAGCAGGGTGAGAATATACAGCCTTGATGCACTCCTTTTCCTTTTTGGAACTAGCCTGTTGTTCCATGTCCACTTCTAACTGTTACTTCCTGACCTGCATACAGGTTTCTCAAGAGGTAGGTCAGGTGGTCTGGTATTCCAATTTCTTTCAGAATTTTCCACAGTTTATTGTGATCCACACAGTCAAAGGCTTTGGCATAATCAATAAAGCAGAAATAGATGTTTTTCTGGAACTCTCTTGCTTTTCCCATTTTCCAGCGGATGTTGGCAATTTGATCTCTGGTTCCTCTGCCTTTTCTAAAACCAGCTTGAACATCAGGAAGTTCACGGTTCACGCATTGCTGAAGTCTGGCTTGGAGAATTTTGAGCATTACTTTACTAGCATGTGAGATGAGTGCAATTGTGCAGTAGTTTGAGCATTCTTTAGCATTGCCTTTCTTAGGGATTGGAATGAAAACTGACCTTTTCCAGTCCTGTGGCAACTGCTGAGTTTTCCAAATTTGCTGGCATATTGAGTGCAATACTTTCACAGCATCATCTTTCAGGATTTGAAACAGCTCAACTGGAATTCCATCACCTCCACTAGCTTTGTTTTAGGATTACTTTAGGATTGCTGAGAGATAATTCTGGATCATGGAAATATGTAGAATTTGTAGTTTTTTTAAAAATCTGATTTAATATATTTTATATAAAGACTATATACCCCTTTTGTAACTAGAAAAAGTACTCTGACCAAATGCAAAGCCCTTCTGCCTCAGATCAGGCCTGGTCTGGGGAAAATGAAAAGCGCTGAGCCTGAAGATCAGGCCAGAGTCGGTCATCCTGGGAAAGGTGACGGCTGGGGGGGCTGGGGTGCGACCCTTGAGCAGCAGCAGTAAGAGCTGCTGTCTCCCGCCCCCCTCTGTCTGTCTCCTACAGGTTTTGAGTGTCTGCTTCTTCTTGCCCAGGTTTTAGCTATGACAGCACCTGGAGGAGGCAGGTGGTTTCCCCCGTGAAGTTACTGCCGGCTGGCCAGTGGCTGCAGAGAGGTTGCAGGCACAATGGTGCTGGGAGAAGCCACCAGCAAAATCAGACAACAGGCGTTGATTTCTCTGCACAGTCAAGACACAGCAGGGCCGCGGCTGAAGGTGAGGGTGTGTCCGTGTCAGAGAAGCAGGTGGGGTCCGGGGAGAAGCCCCTGCAGAGCCCCTTATGGCAGGGTCTGTCCCCCCGGAGCCTGGCAGGAGAAGGCACTGGACGCAAGAGCCCAGGGCTTCCGACCCACCCAGCCAGGGAGAGCCAGCAGGGAGGGGCGCGTCACTGAGCACACGGGGTTCTCGGTTCCAGATGCACCAGGCCAGAAAGCACCGCATGCCAAGGGACAGCCTCACCCAGCAGCCCGAGGGCCCCCGGATCTGCAGGCATGCTCAGTCCTTGCTTGCAGAACAGCGAGTTTGCTCCCAGTGCTAAATGCTGAGTGCAGTGCCCTGGAGCCTCACGCCAGTGAGCTCGCTCCTGGCAAACTGTGGGCCAACGCGGACTCACCTTTGGTTGCTTGTTTTGGCAGAAGGCATCTCTCCAATATTCAAAATGGGGATAATCCACATGAAAAGCATGACTCAATTGCATTAAATTTTGTTAACAAGATAATTATATTTTAAAATATGTTAGATGTGGTTTATTATATGTCATTAATGTTGATAAAATTTATTAAGTGTCATCAGCCATTAGAACACACACACCTGCAGATGCCTGCTTGTTTTCCAACACAGGGAAGACTGCTCTGGGAGAACCTGAGATGCCCTCCCTCCATTAAAAAGTCCCATGTTTTCCTTCTCTCAGTAGCTGTCACCTCCTGCCTCCTGCTTGCTGAGGTCAGACACACCCTTGATTTTGTTTTCTTCATCCCAGAGGCCACATTCAGTCCATGAATCTCATTCTCCTCCAAGGAGGATCTCAGTCTCTGCTTTTCCCCAGCCCAAGTCCACCGAAGTGGACCGAAGTCTACCTGAGTCCACCGAACCAACTCCATCTCCCTGCTCTGAGCTCCCTGCCAAGAATCACCCTCACAAAGTGCCTGGAGAGGTGCATGAAATGGGGATCAGGAAACCAAAGATGACACAAGCAGATGGAGACACACTGTGCTCTTGGATCGGAATAATCAATGTCATGCGAATGACTGTGAGTCTCAGCTGCTCAGTCATGTCCTACTATTTGTGACCCCAAGGGCTGCAGCCTGTCAGGCTCCTCCATCGGTGGGATTTTCCAGGCAAGAACACTAGAGGGGGTTGCCATTTACTTCTCCAAAGAAATCTATAAATTTAATGCAATCTCTATCAATCTACCAATGGTATTTTTCACAGAACTAGAACAAAGAATTCCATAATTTATATGGAAACATGAAGGACTCCAAGCCAAAGCAATCTTGAGAAAGAAGAACGGAGCCGGAAGGATCAACCTTTCTGACTTTAGAATGTACCACAAGCTGTAGCCATCAGGACAGTATGGCAGTGGCACAAAAACACAAATACAGACCAAAGAAACAAGACAGAAAGCTCAGAGGTAAACCCACGTACCCGCGGGCACCTTATCTTTGACAAATGTGTGTGCCCAGTCATGGACTCGTGTCTGACTCTCTGCGACCCCACGGACTGTAGCCCACCCGGCTCCTCTGTCCATGGGATTTTCCAGGCAAAAATACTGGAGTGGGTGGCTATTTCCTACTCCAGGGCATCTGCCCGATCCAGGGATCAAACCGAGACTTTTATGTCCCCTGCATTGATTTTTCATCACTAGTGCCAACTGGGAAGCCCTTCTTTGCTAAAGAAGGCAAAGCTGTTTCATGGAGAAGAGAGTGTCTCTTCAATAAGCGGTGTTGGAAAACTGGTCAACTACATGTAACAGGATGACATTAGAACACTTTCCAACACCATACACAAAAATAAACCCCAAATGAACTAACGACCTAAATGTATGACCAGAAACTATAAAACTCTTAGAGGAAAACATAGGCAGAAACTCGATGACATAAACCACAGCAAGATCGTCTGTGCCCCACCTCCTGGAGTAATGGGGGTGAAAACAAAAGTAAACCAATGGGACCCAACCAGCCTTACAAACTTTTGCAGAGCAAAGGACATGGTAAGAAAGGCCAAGAGACAACCCTCAAAATGGGAGAGAATAATAGCAAGTGAACCAACTGACAAAGGACTAAGCTCCAAAACACACAAGCAGATCATGCAGCTCAACACCATAAAAACAAACAACACAGTCAAAGAGTGGGCAGGAGACATAGAGACATTTCCCCAAAGAAGACATAGAGATGGTCAATACACACGGAAAGATGCCCAGTAGTGCTCATCATTAGGGAAATACAAACCAAACCACAGAGAGGTAGCCGCTCACACAAGTCAGAGTGACCATCATCAGAAAACTACAGACAGTGAATGCTGGAGAGGTTTTGGAGAAAAGGGAACCCTCTTGCACTCTTGGTGGGAATTTAAATGGATACAGTCACTATGAAGAACAGTATGGGGATTTCTTAAAAAGCGAGGAATAGAACTACCATATGCCCCAACAATCCCACTACTGAGCATCTACCCTGAGAAAACCATGACTGGAAAATACACACATACCCCAACATGCACTGTTTACAATGGAAGCAACCTAGATTCCCATCTGCAAGATGGATGGGTAAAGAAGCTGTGGCACGCACACACAGTGGAGCGCTACTCAGCCAGAAAAAGGAGTGCACTGGAGTCAGCTCTAATGAGGCGGATGGAAAGCAAAAGTGAAGTCACTCAGCCGCGTCCAGCTCTTTGGGACCCCATGGACTGTAGCCCACCAGGCTCCTCCATCCATGGAATTTTCTATGCAAGAGTACTGGAGTGGGTTGCCATTTCCTTCTCCAGGGGATCTTCCCAACCCAGGGATCAAACCCGGGTCTCCAGCACTGTGGGCAGACGCTTTACTGTCTGAGCCATGAGGTGGATGAACCTAGAACCTATTATACAGAGTGAAGTCAGTCAGAAAGAAAGAAACAATTATTGCATATTAGTGCATGTGTGTGGAATCTAGAGAGACGGTACTGATGAGCCTACCTGCAGGGCGGCAAAGGAGACGCCGACATGGAGAAGAGACTGGCGCGGGCTGTGGGAGGAGTGGCGAGAGCAGCATGGAAGCACGCTCACGCCGTGTGCAAAGTGTGGAGCAGAGGGGACTGTGCGGGTGATGCAGGGCGCTCAAGCCTGGCACTCTGTGATGACCCGGGGGTGCGGTGAAGGAGGTGTGGGGAGGCTTAGAAGGGAGGGGACGTGTGTTACCTACGCCGATTCATGCTGATGTATGGCAGAAACCAACACTATATTGTAAAGCAATTATCCTCCAATTAAAAAGAAATGCATTTTTAAAATGTAGCTCGGTGCATCCTCAGGCCCCAGCACCTCCCTGGAGCATCCTCCTCCCGACAAAAGGCTCTCGGGGCCTGGCCGCGCCTCCACGCCCTGCCCTGCAGACTCCAGCTCCGGACTCTGGCAACACCTCGATGTCCCGGCCTCTGCCTTGCTGCTGCTCTGCCCGTCCTCACCCTTTTGGGCTCAGGAGAAAACCCAGTACGCGTCCTGAGCCGTCTCTGGGAAGGGACACCCAGCTGCCCGAGTCTCACAACGTGACGCACGTGCTTCACTCCACGTCCACACCGCTGTTCCCTGTTTACCTGCTCGTGGACACCTCTACCTATCAGAATATGAGGGTGTCAAGTACACGGTGAAGAGCCTCCAGAACGTCACATACTGTTTCTGTCCTTAGCATCCCTTATGGGCTGGACCACAAGCCCCTAAACAGTGTGGGAGGCCTCCCCTCCCACCCTGCAGCGTGGGCAGTGCTTGGGGATGGCCTCTGAAGAGGCAATCAGGTCGGAATGGGGCCGTCTGGGTGGGCCTAGCCCGAGCTGACGGGCGTCCCTTCCGAGAGAGGAGGTATGGGCCCAGAGGCACACTGGAGGCTGCAGGACGGCCAGCAGAGGGGCCGGGTGGTCCTCATCTACCCAGAGGCCTTGGGAGGAGCCAGCCCCGCCTGCCGGCTCCAGGCCGGGCCACCCAGCTTCAGGACTGAGGTCACACGAACCTCTGCGGGGTTTTGCCCCGAAGCCTGAACTGACGGATGCAGGCCCTGTCCCCAGGAGGCTGCAATACATGCCCTGCCCTGCCCGACGGAAGGCCATCAGGGGCCCCTCCCAGTCCAGCAGAGGGCTCCGCGGAACCTGCTCCAAGGCTGGGTCTCCCACCAACAGGACCATGAGCCCGAGGGCTGGTGAGCCTGGGGCCGGGACTTTCCGCCCCAGGAGGGAGGAAGTCAGCACCGACTGGGTGCAGCTGAGGGAGGAAACAGAGCAGGCTCCATCCTGAAAACAGGACTCCATCCTGGGCCAGAGTGTGGACTGTGGACTGTGGACTGTGAGCTATATGCCCATATATCCCCATCTATGGAAACAACTTACCATCTGGAAAACCAGGCACCAGGAAGGAAGAGCTGCAGGGCTCTCCATCACCTAAAATCAGTTCAGTTCAGTTCAGTCGCTCAGTTGTGTCCGACCCTTTGCGACCCCATGAATCATAGCACGCCAGGCCTCCCTGTCCATCACCATCTCCCGGAGTTCACTCAGACTCCCGTCCATCGAGTCCGTGATGCCATCCAGCCATCTCATCCTCAGTCGTCCCCTTCTCCTGCCCTCAATCCCTCCCAGCATCAGAGTCTTTTCCAGTGAGTCAACTCTTCACATGAGGAGCTGGAGCTTCAGCTTTAGCATCATTCCTTCCAAAGAAATCCCAGGGTTGGTCTCCTTCAAAATGGACTGGTTGGATCTCCTTGCAGTCCAAAGGACTCTCAAGAGTCTTCTCCAACACCACAGTTCAAAAGCATCAATTCTTCGGCGCTCAGCCTTCTTCACAGTCCGACTCTCACATCCATACATGATCACAGGAAAAACCATAGCCTTGACTAGACGGACCTTAGTCGGCAAAGTAATGTCTCTGCTTTTGAATATGCTATCTAGGTTGGTCATAACTTTTCTTCCAAGGAGTAAGCGTGTTTTAATTTCATGGCTGCAGTCACCATCTGCCTAAAATAATACCCTAATTATCTGTGTGACTGAATAGAATCATACATTCTATTATGCTTATTGGGGTATGACCGCAGGCCTATTGATAACTGTCCACTGTAAACTACCTAGGCTTAAGGCATATGAATCACGGGTTAACTTTGATTGTATCTTTCTTTTCCTTTGTTCAGACTAGTTTCAGGGAATTTGGGGAGGTGGGTTTTGGCACGTACACTTAGGGTATATAAAGTTTTCACAAAAATTGGTTGGGGTCCTTGGCCAAGAGGAGGCTCTGCCTTGGGCCCGCTGGTGTAATAGACTGCACTCCGCTATCTGCATTGCCCTTCTGAGTGAGTTTGTTTACCAGAACGTGTGGCTATAACAGCAAGAGTGAGGAGGTGGCTTGGTTATTCTCTGGTCTTCGTGACTGTGATCGAAAGTCACTTTTAACCTGGGCTTTTCAGTTTAAGCCACCAAACTCCCCTTTTGCTTATTGTTCAGGGACGTGGAGTCCTGATTGATGCTGTAGTCCTATGATCCACACCTTCATGCCACCGAAGGACCATTTCCCAGGCTTACCTGTGCTGTTTCTGTTAATGTTTGGTGTTATCTTTCCAGACTATCCTGTAAGAATACAAATGCAGGGACATAATGAGCGACAGGTGTAGAATCTAATACAGGCACAGTTACAGACATAGGGGCTTTCCCGGTGGCTCAGACGGTAAAGAAACTGCCTTCAATGCAGGAGACCCAGGTTCAGTCCCTGGGTTGGGAAGGTCCCCTGGAGAAGGGAATGGCAACTCACTCCAGTGTTCTTGCCTGGAGAATACTGCATGGACAGAGAAGCCCGGTGGGCTACAGTCCATGGGGTCACAAAGAGTTGGACACAACTGAGCGGCTAACACACACAGATACAGAAACGAATGTCGCTTTCTTTAAACAGCCAAATGCCAGGGACCCACCTGCCCCCTGCGCACGCACGTCAGGAGGTGGCAGAGCTGAGGTCAAGAAGGCAGAGGCTGCCCAGGTTCGCCGCCCGGCCCGCCCGGGAGATTTTAGTGTCTGAGCCTCCACCTGCTTACCTTTCATGGGAACCACAGCCGCACCTGCTGCACACGACTGTGAATGTCAAGTGAGATTACGTGCAAAAAAATAAACTTCTAGTGAGCATCGTCTGTGTTTCTTAATTACAACGAAAGGCTTTTGTTCATAGAGCGTGTCAAAAGTGAGAAAGACGTCCATGGCAGGGGTATCACGGGTGGACTTTGAGCAGCAAGAAACGGAGACCGGGCCCTCCTGAGGGTGAGGGTCCTCCTGGGGGTGAGGGTCCTCCTGGGGGTGAGGGTCCTCCTGGGGGTGAGGGTCCTCCTAGGGTGAGGGCCCTCCTGAGGGTGAGGGTGAGGTTAGGGTGATGGCCCTCCTGAGGGTGAGGGCCGTCCTGGGTGGGACCTGACCAGGCACCACAGGACGGGCAGGGAGACCGCCCTGGTGGCCTGGGGGTGCCACTGGCAAAGAAGAGAGGGGGTAAACTTCCAGATGTCTGGGAGGGGAAGCTGGTTCCCTGGGGCCAGAGGAAGGTCTCAAAGGAAAACAGAGAAGGGAGGGAGGAGAGACAGGGCTCCCCGCACACCGCAGACCCGCTCCGGCCTGGCGGGGATGCTGCTGTGTCCTCAGGGGGACCTCTGACGCCGGCTCTGAATGGAGCCAGACCCTCTGGACCCCAGCCTGAGCGCAGGCTGCTCTCAAAGAGCCTTTTTTTTTTTTTTTTTTTGCCTCAGAAAGAGCCAGTGAGGATATTGATCAGAGCCAGCCCCGGGGAGACGTTTTTGTGTTGGAGGGATGCCCTGGAGGGGGACTGCCCCCTTCCCTGGGGGCAGTATCAGGTGAAAGGTGGGAAGTCACCGGCTGGTGGGCCTGGGGGGTCCCTGCCAGGACACACAGACAGCCTCCTGAAAATACGGGGGCCCAACAGGAGCAAAGGCCTTGGGGAGCCACCTCCTCCCCACCAAACAGGGCTCTCACTAAGCAGGCAGGCTGGGAAGTGGCTGTGACAGGGGGCACCAGGCTCTTACTTTGAAAAAGATCTCTTGCAAATATTCTGCTTTTTTTTTTTTTTTAATTTTGGCTGCACCTGGGGGCATGTGGGACCTTAGTCCTGAAACCAGGGCTCGAACCCGCTACTCCTGCACCAGAACCAGAATCTTAACCCCTGGAATGCCAGGGAAGTCCCACGGCCCCTTGCCTTTGGAACATGCAAGACCACAGTCAATGCTACCCCCAAGCTTCCCTCTGCCAGAGGGCAGTAAAGCGCTGGTCGTGAAAGCGTTGCAGTCTCCGCAACTCGGCGCTCCTTCCAGCGGCCTAGGCGTTGCGCCGCGAGGCTCCCTCACTCGGGCTGAGTAGGAAGCGGGAAGACGTCTCCCTTCCGCTTCAAACCTGCTTTTTCGGGCAACCCCGCCCGTGCCCTGCAGGCCCAGGTGTGAGGGAGGGGCCGACGCGGACATTTCCTCCAGGCCCCGCGCGCCCCCTGGCACGAGTCTAGCCTGGCCTTCTGACCCTGAGGATAGCTCCACCCCAGGTAACGGCCGTTCCCATTAAACGCCCATCCGGTGTACAGCCTGCCGCCGGGGTCTCCTGCGGCTGGGAGGGCGCGCTCTGTCTCGGCCCAACCGCTCGCCTCCGGGCTCTCCCGGCACCCAGCCCTCTTCCGGACCCCCGCCCTCCCCTGTGTCCCCACCCTCCCACTGGGCCGTGCACCCACGGCGGGCTTGCGTTCCCACTGGCCAGTGTGCGTCCCCGGGTGAGGGCGGCCTCACTGCATCCCTGAGCGTCCAGAGTGGGGGTGGGGGTCCGAAGAGGGAGGGCGGAGTGGGCTGGAGAGGGTGGCTTTGCTGAGACCGTTTGTCTCAGGTGGTAACTAGACCTGGGCTAAGGGATGCCCAGAAAACTAGTAAAACTTTCCGGTTGTGTCTGTCGTGGTGTTTCTGAACAGATTAGCATTTGAATCCGGGGGCCTGGAAGGAGGATGAAAGTGAAAGTCACTTTCTGTGACCCCCATGGGCTGTATAGTCCATGGAATTCTCCAGGCCAGAATGCTGCAGTTGGGGGGCCTATCCCTTCTCCAGGGGATCTTCCTGACCCAGGGATCGATCCCAGGTCTCCTGCATTGCGGGGAGATTCTTTACCAGCTGAGCTATGGGGGAAGCTCGGAATGGGGTTAACCCTTATCAATCCTTTACCAGTCCTACAAGGGCCTGGATAGAGCAACAAGGCAGGGAGTGGGGAGGGGGCTTCAGGGTTTGACGGCGTGGGGGTGGAGGATGGAGCTTCTTTTCTTAGACTGGACTTCTGTCTCCTAAAATTGGCTCTGGTTCTCTGGGGTCGCAGGCCTTTGGACGCAGACGGGGACTTAATAGCTGCCCTCGTTCTCTGGCCTCTGGGTTTCCTGGGCCTCTAGCTGGCAGAGGGCAGGGCAGCTCTGGGACTTCTCAGCTTCCATCATCATGTGAGCCAGTCCTACCTAAGAAATCTCTTTCTAGATCTATGTGGCTATAATTAAATGACGCTTGGCTCCTTGGAAGAAAAGCTATGACCAACCTAGACAGCATATCAAAAAGCAGAAACGATTTTGCCAACAAAGGTCCGTGTAGTCAAAGATACGGTTTTTCCAGTAGTCATGTATGGATGAGTTGAACTATAAAGAAAGCTGAGCGCCAAAGAATCGGTGCTTTTGAACTGTGGTGTTGGAGAAGACTCTCCAGTCTTGGACAGCTAGGAGCTCCAACCAGTCAATCCTAAAGTAAATCAGTCCTGAATATTCATTGGAAGGACTGATGCTGAGGCTGAAACTCTAATACTTTAGCCACCTGATGTGAAGAACTGACTCATTTGAAAAGACCCTGATGCTGGGCAAGATTGAAGGCAGGAGAAGGGGACGACAGAGGATGAGATGGTTGGATGGCATCACCCAAGCGATGGATGTAAGTTTGAGTAAGCTCTGGCAGTTAGTGATGGAGAGGGAAGCCTGGTGTGCTGCAGTCCATGGGGTCACAAATAGTTGGATATGACTGAGCAACTGAACTGACATTTTGGGGTGACCTTTTAGCTTCATAAGCTCAGATATCAAAATTTCTCCTCAGATTTGGGACGTTTTCAGGCATTATTTTTTTAAATATGCTTTCTGACCTCTTTTCTTCTGAGGCGCCAGTACTTCTTAGACTGTTTTTCTTAATCTAAGGCAGTTAGAATAATTCACAGGACTTCCACTGTTCATTCTTTTATCTCCTTTGAATAATTTCAAGGCTTCGTCTGCTACTTCACAACTTCTCCCTCTTGATTCATTCTGCTGTTAATGTTGTCCATTGCATTTTAAATAATTTCATCCATTGTATTCTTCAGCCTAAGAATTTCTACATCATTCTTTTTTTTTTTTAATGATTTTTCTCCCGGTAGAACGTCTTACTTGTTCACGTGCTGTTTCCCTAATTTGGTGACTTGTCCTGTTTTTCGTAGCTTACTGAGCTTCCTTAAAGCAGCTATTTCGAGTTCTTTATTGGGTAAATGGCAGATCCCCATTTCTCTGCGGCCAGTTATTAGGCACAGTTACTGTGTCCCACGGATGGGGTCCTAGTCCTTAAATTTTCTTAAAAACACTTTTTTTTTTTTAACTAAAGCATAGTTGGTACACAGTATTATATTGGTTCGGAGTGTACCGCAGAGTGATTCAGCATTTTTGTGGATTAGGAACTGACCATCATGATAAGTGCAGGGGCCTTCTGTCATCACACAGAGCCCTATGCTGTACACTGCCTCCCTGTGACCTTTATTCGGTAACTGGACCTCGATTTTTGATATTCCCTGAAGCCCTGTGTTGCTGCCTTCACATCTGAACAGTGACCTCTTCCCGGCTGACTTCAGGAGAGAAGCGCCCTCTGGGGCTGTGCTGGGAACTCTCACCTGTCGCTGCGGGGCGCCGGCTCCACGCCGCCCCTTGTGGCGAACGCTGCAGCTCCGCGGCCCTCGGTCCGGAGGGCCCGGCTGCGCGCTGACAGCCCCTGCGCCCCTGGGGCCCGCCCCGCGCTCCAGTCGCTGGCTTCCCGCAGGCCAGCCGACGCGCCGCTGTTCCGCCCGGGCTCCCAGAAGCCCGAGCGCGCGCGCCCGGCCGTCGGCGCATGCGCGGGGAGGGGGGCGCGCCTTGCCAGGGAAGCGGGTTGAGGCGAGGAAGAGATTTTAACGGGAGCCTGCGGGCGGAGAAGAAGGCAGGCTTGCGCCTCGAAACCGCCGTCTTTCAGGGCCTGGGCGCCAGGTTCTTTTGTGGATCAGAGATGGGGGGAGGGGAGGGAAGAGTAAGAAGACTAATCCATCTTTGTAAGAATGGCAGGAGGTGTGAGCCTCACTTCCTCACACTCCACAGGTGGGCGGCTCAGGGCCTCAGGCAGGCCCTTATGTTTCTTTATAAAAATAAAAAAGGGTTCAAGTCACTAGAGCAAAGCCAGTGTAAACTTAAAATTAACCTTTCCTGGTTACCTTTGGTCCTGAAATGCCACCGTGGGGGTTGGGGGGGGTCAACATGGGAAGAGTTAGACCCTCAGCCTCCTCAGTGCATCCAGCATCTGGTTTTTTGTCCAGCACCGCGCTGGCACCCGCCGCTGCACTCCCGGCCTTCCGCAGAGGCTGTCTGGTCTGTGGGCAGTCGTTCAAATCGGTTTTCTTTGGGGGAAGAGAGTAGAAATCTCCTGCTCCACCATTCTGATGATGTCGCTCCTCTGCCTGTGATTTTTTTGTTGAAAACGACGTTTGAGTGCAGTAATGTGGGAACTTGGAAATAAGGTTCCTGCTCTTCCCCAGGCTTGCTGTTTGCTGACACTGTTTTTGTGCTTCTGATTGTTGTGGGCAGTCTCCAAGATGAGGGCCAGCCTGAGGGGTACACGCCAAGTCTTCTAAGGTCTTCCCTGAATCTTGGCTTATGCGGTCACTTCCTATTTTCCCCTTATATACGCTTGTTTTTCAGTTACTGTCCAGTGTCCTTTATGCAAGGCAGGCCTAATGCTAAAGAACTTTCTGTTTTGCCAGCCATAGGCTTCTTGGTTGACAAATTTTTCCTTCAGTGCTGAATAGGTCAACCCACTGTCTCCTGGTCTCCCAAGCTTTCTAATGATGAGTTTGCTGCTGACCTTACTGGGGTAAATTTGATGAGGGTTGTCTTTTTCAGGAAGGCCATTAACAAAAGCCTCCAGAGACTTTTCTTGCAAAGTCCAGAGTATCAGGGTCTTGAAAGCTCCTCCAGGTGATTGACACTGAAGAAACATTATTCCTTGTCACAGTATGTGAGTGGAGGAGACACGGTTGACTGTTTACTGGACGGTGGCTGCCGGGCAGATGAGGCGGCCAAGGCCTGTCCCAGCAGCTGGTGCCTGCTGGGCAGCGCTGCCACCAGAAAGTGTCGCCCGTAGACGAGACCTGAGGCCAGAGACCCTACTTCTTGATGCTGAGCTGAGTATAAGAATCACAGACTTTCCCACTCAGTCAGCACCTTCTGTGACGGCCACTCACCTGGACGCGTGGTGCCTGGGAGTGGTTCTGTACTCGTGGGGCCTGGGTCGCTGCTCTTGATGGGACCGGACTTCTGGGAGCTGCAGGAGCGAATCCTGAGTGGGCAACACCATGTTCCCACTTTATCCCTCTCTTGAGATAGAAGAATCTCTCTGAAACAATGATAACCCTTGACCCCGATGACAGAGGGGTCACTTGAAGTGACCCATGAGGCATCTGTGAGTGAACCTGGGCCAGGAGGAGCCACTTGGGCCATCCAGTGAGCTGCCCTGTGACAAGGACTCCCCAGGTGACAGAGGTGATGACCGTAGGCTTGAGGGTGCGGCCACAGGCAGGATTCATCCTGTCACTCTGAGGCCCTCCCCTTCTGCTGACCTCAGCATGGGTTGAGCCCCTTGGGCCCTGAGGTGAGCGGACAGTTCTGTGAGGGGGAGGGGCAGCAGCCTGGAGGGCCAGCAGTCCACGCCCCCAGCTTGGGTGAGGCCCTGGGGCTCCCCCTCCACCAGCAGGCCTGGGGCCCCAGAGGCTCTGGCTGCTCTGGGTGTGTTGTCCTCCAGGAGCTCCCCCCATGCTGGGCAGCCTGAGAGTATCCCAGCCCCCCTCCGGCCACAGCCAAAGGCAGCAGAGGTGGCTGGGAGATTCTAGAACTTAACTTGAAAACATTTGTGTTGCAGACTGGCCAGCTGGAAGCCTGACCACAAAGTGAGCCCAGGGTAATTCCTCATGGCTGGCGAGGCAGGAAGGTCAGGCCACACCTCGTGCATCGAAGCAGAGGGCAGGATGATGCTGAACCCTGGGCCCCTGGAGGCCAGGGCTGGGTGCACACAGCCCAGCCCGAGGTGGGGGCAGTGCCGGCAGTGTGCGCTGTGTGTGCCTGATGCCCGTGGAGAGGATGTGGTCCAGGGGAACACGGGGGTGTTCTCTGCCCTGGATTCACATCAGGAGGGTGGCTCGCACCGCCGCGGCCTTCAGAAGCATCGTATCCGGATTACCTGGCCAGCTCAGAGGACGGTCTGGTGCTGCTTGGGGACTAGAGGAGAGGCTGCCCTGACGCAGGCCCACCGGGGTGGGGGCTGGACTGTCAGAGGCTGGACGGCCTTTCCTGCAGCACGTCTCCCCTCGCCCGCTCTTCCGAGTCGGGGAGGGGACGGTCCTTTTAAAGCACCGGGAATAAACATGATGCCCCAGGAAGCTGTGTCACAGACACTCTGTTTTGCCTCCCCCTGCATGGAACCTGGGCCGTGCACGCTCCAGTTAGACATGTGTGTAGCCAAGTGGTCCTTGGAATTAATCAGGGCAACTAAACGGAAAAACGACCTGATAAAATTATCACGTGACTCCCGACACAGCCACAGAGGGGAAAGGCTTGAGCTGCGCTGCAGGACAGGAATATGGAAAGGGTGCTAGCTTCCTGCACTTGCGTTCCGGAGCACTTCCAGAAGAACCGGGGGAGGCTCCCAGGCCCTTACTAGGAGAACAGAGTCCATGAACCAGGCCGCGGGGGCAGGCGGAGAAGGCGGCGTGGGTGTGGCCGTCCCCGCACAGCTGTCTCCTGACCGTCACACAGGGGGCCTTTCCACGGCCAGTTCCCCTGTTTACAACGGGCAGTGGAGCAGCCCCTCATGTAGGGTTAGGGGAGGCTCCTGTGAGCCACACGTCCCAGGGGGAGGAGTCAGGAGAAGACACAGCAGCTCAGAAGTATGAAGGCCAAGGAAAGGGCCCTTAAAAAGCTAAGTTCCAGATTCCCAGGGGCCAGGGGTTTCCACTTTAGGTGGTGAGTCTGTGCCAGGTGTCTGTCCCGGCGCTTGCACACGGGCTCCTGAAAGCCCCGGGTGGCCGCAAGCGGCCCAGGCTCTGTGTGCCCGGCTGTCACCGCGCAGTGACACTGCCCATGGGTCCACACCGGACCGATCAGAGAGGACCCTCCTCTCTAGGCCCTGAGGACGGGCTGGGAAGCAAGAGGGCTGGGACGGGGTCGGGGCCCTGCTGCGCCCCTTATCTTCCCTGCTCTGGCTTTCTCTGTGCCAAGCAGCCCAGGTGGGGTTAACCAGCGCTGCGCTCCTGGAAATCTGTCCACAGCTCTCATCCCCTCCCGGTGAGTCCCTCACTGGGGTTGCGGGGCCCTCTGTGGCTGCCCCTGCAGGCCCACCGTGCAGGTCCCAGTCCAGCTGGGAAGAAGAGACGGACCCAGTGACAGCGCAGGCAGCGGTCCAGGGGCCCAGGAGGACACGCAGCACAGTGCGCGCTCCCTGCAGGGGCGGGGTCAGGGCAGCTGCTTGAAGGAAGTGGGTCCCCACGCAGGGGTTTGACCACAGGGACTCGAGAGCAGGCATCCAGGCAGGGGGAAGCTGGAGTGTCCGGCACACACAGGACTGAGGCTGGGGAGTGGGTGCTGGGCTGCCCCCCCCTTCCAGGACCACCCCAGCTGGCGCTTTGTGCTCCATGTCTCCAAACTGAAACACCCCCAGCTCAGGGCTGGAAGGCAGTCCCATGACGGACACTGGGCTCAGAAGACTGGCTGCTCTTCTGTGAGCCTTGGGCCGGGCTGGTGGGGCTGCGGCTGCCTCGGGTCACCCTCATTGTCCCCAGCTCCGTCCCACAGGGACTGAGGGAGCAGAGGAGCAGGGGGTGACGCGGGGGCCTTCCACCGGACAGGATGCCTCTGGCTGCCGATGCCCATGGGCTCTGCGAGGCTGGGGGAGCCTCCATGTCAGTAACACAGCCCTGCCAGCAATCTGTGAGCAAAACTCATGAAAGGCACCCGCCAGCCCATGATTTTCAACTGATTCCTGAAGTATAAGTCACGTTATGCAATTGTATCTCTCATAAAACATAGCTTACAGGTGGAGAGTGGTCGGGGGTGGAGGAACATTAGAAGGGGTGGCTCCCAGGGCATGGAACCCTGCCGTTCAGCTGGCCATGTGCCTGACCTCTTCTGCAGCCAGGCTGGTTGTGTGAGCAAGCTCTTCCAGAAGGGAAGGGCGTGGTTGGCACAAGCGCTAGAATCCACCCTAGGAGAGAAAAGCAGACCCCTCTGCCCTGTCCCTGGGAAGGGGAGCTCTGAGGCTTGTCCGCCTGTGTGGACAAGGCACCTCCTCTGGGACGACAGGGCGTCAGGGACAGGAGCCTCCTGGTCCAACCCTGGGCTGTCTGCCTCTGGACCCAGAGTGAGGGGTGCCAGCTTCCGTCTGCCTGTAGGCTGTGGGGCCTCGGCCACCTCGCGGAGCCTTGTCCTGATCAGGAGGGCAGAGCCAGGGGATACTTCTCATGGCTCCCTTGACTGCACAGCTCCCAGGAGACAGCTGCCTGGCGTTTCCAGCCCCGCATGCACAGTGACTTCCGTGACTCCGGCCCACTACCCTTCGAGGAGGCAGTCTCCAGGCAGGCGGCTGGCCGTCCAGGCCCGCGACCTCTCGGCTCCAGCCAGAGCCACCTGGGGGTGACGTGGACTCAGATCTGCAGCCTGGTAGTAGCCAGTGTTGGTTTCAGGGAGCTGATCAAGTTAAAGTAGTGGGGTGAGGTTGGGAGGGGAGCTGCACTGAGAAACTATGAAAGAGAAACAGCCCTGGCGTAAAAGTGTTGTACTTCATTGAGCTGAGAGAAGAGGAGGCGAGACATCAGGCTGGCAGGGCCCCAGGCCAGAGCAGTCCCTGGGACTGGAGATGAAGGCAGGAGAGCCCTGGGACCTGACCTCAGGCCCTGCAGGCGGTGAGGGCCAAGTGGCCCTGCGCCTGCCACCCAGAGTGGAGCCCCCTCCCTGTTGTTCCCTGTTGTCCAGTTGCTCAGTCGAGTCTGACCCTTTGCGACCCCATGGGCTGCAGCACGCCAGGCTTTCCTGTCCTTCACCATCTTCTGGAGCTGGCTCAAACTCTGTCCATCAGGTTGGTGATGCCATCCAGCCATCTCATCCTCTGTCGTCCCCTTCTCCTGCCTTCCGTCTTTCCCAGCATCAGGGGCTTTTCTAATGAGTCCACTCTTTGCACCAGGTGGCCAAACTATTGGAGTTTCAGCTTCAGCATCAGTCCTTCCAATGAATATTCAGGACTGATTTCCTTTAGGATGGCCTGGTTTGATCTCCTTGCCATCCAAGGGACTTTCAAGAGCCTTCCCCAAAGTAGAGTCCAGCTCAACGGCACAGGTTCCTGAAAGTGCGGCTTGGCAAAAGAATGAGAAACACTCAAGAAAATTAAAGGGGGGTCAGGGGACCAACACCCCCACGAGGTGAAGGTGCCCTGACTGATCTCCAGTCTGCTTTATTATACTTTTGAGACCTGCTTGTATGCGCTTCTGTGAGCACCGCAGGCCAGGTGGCCATCAGTGATAACCTTGTGTAGTTCACAGTTAGCATTTTTGTTCCCTGTTTTTCTGCCTCAAGAACAAAGACCCAGTCACTCTCTCTGTGCCTCGCAGGTGCCAAAGATAGGAACAGTCTGTTGATGGCTTTCTACACCCAGGCATACATCCTGCTTTCGAGATGTTTTTGTTCCTTCTTGGATTCCTTCAGAAGTCACATGCTGAGTCAGGTCCTCTCAGTAAGATTGCTTACTTCTTTTGCCAGACCTTTTAATAGGACTGGTCTCCTACACCCCAACACCACAGTTCAAAAACATCAATTCTTTGGTGCTCAGCCTTCTCTATAGTCCAGCTCTCACATCCATACATGACCACTGGAAAAACCATAGCTTTGACTATATGGACCTTTGTTGGCAAAGTAATGTTCTAATATGCTGTCTAGGTTGGTCATAGGTTTTCTTCCAAGAAGCAAATGTCTTTTAATTTCATGGCTGCAGTCACTGTCTTCCCAAGAAAATAAAATCTGCCACTGTTTCCAGTTTTCCCCTGTGCTGGGGTCCAGCCCTGGTGGATTCAGGGTGATTTGAAGGTGGGGGGCGGAGTTGGCGTCCTTGGAAATAACTTATTTAATTATAGATAGAGAGGGATTAGAAAATTAGCAGAGAAAAAGAGGCTGAATAACTTGGTTTACGTGGGATACCAATAAAATTCCAAGACAAGGAATTTGCACCACCTACGTTGGGCCACCGGCGCCACTTGAATATTGGAAGGCACCCCTCCTTGGGCTCCTTCTCTCGTGGGCTTGAAAACTGGGGCAAGTAAGCAGACATGGTGAGCACCCATGCTCCAGATGGGAATTCAGCCAGAAAAACGGGGAGCAAGAAAGAACGACATGGGGGTATCAGTCTTTTCCGGAAACTGATCCCATTTCTTTATTTTTGGGTTTGCTTATATACCTTTTGTTACACATAGGCATGAATACAGAGTCATGCAGGGGTCAGCAGTCCTGACCTTTATCAAAATCAGGTGGTTCACATAAATGGATAAAAAAAAAGGTCTTAGGGGTTTTACATCATCTTCTGGCCATGAGACCTGCTGACATTTTACGACCCTTTCTTTCTGATAACCAAAATACTTATTTTTTCCAAGGATGTTTTTTCTTAAACCAGGCACCACCCTCCAAATAAAGTTGCATTCCTATAGGGTGAAGGTGTAGTGAGTTACAATCAAGAAAGGAATTTATTTAGCCCAAGGTTAACATGATTAGTCTTAAAGGTTAATACTTATTTCCCCTATATGCTTAAAGGTTAATACTTATTTCTCCTATATGTTAGTTATATTCATTATAAGGACAGGGAATATGGAGATTTAGCAGCAAACATCAGCCCAACAAATGAAAATCCTTTCACCAATGCTCCCCTTAAGATCTATTTAGTCTTAAGATAGTGATAAAGTTACATTTTTACATAGCAAGGACACAGTGATTTATAATAAAGTACAGTGCTCTATTACAAAAGAGAAAATTCATTAACTCAAAAAGTCTAGTATTGCTAACCTGAAAACTACTATATTTCCTTTTCTATATTCCAAATACATTGATTAATATATTCCCAGGTGCCTAAGGATATGGAGGCCTGGCAGCAAGCATTGACTCAACAATGAGAAAAGCCCTATGCTGATTAAGACTTTCAAAATACTCCAAAACTCTCTGTGCTGTTTATGGTTGAGAGGTAGTAAACAATCATGAGTATGGATAATCCTGTCACACAAGCTAGTCTGTCAGCAGAGAGGTTTGACCTGAGACACCCTTGTCACATCCAGGGCAGGGAATTAGCAGCAATTATTGGCACAACAAATGAAAAAACCCTTCACCAATATAATTTCTAACCAACCCACTATACTGACAATTTCCAACTTCCCAAAGGAATTTGCCTTTAGTAAGTCTAAAACATCTCATGCCTCTCAGGTTGGGAGGCTGTAAACAATCACGTGGCTGGACGAACCTATACAGGTGGGCTAGATAACCTTCAGAGGAGTCCGTAAGCTGAAACACTCTTGTCATGCCCAGGAATTTTTATTGACTTGGAGCTGCACGTTAACTCCTCTGAGAGAAATGGTGATGGGGGAGAGCCCCCCGTAAAGTCAGAGGTGTAGGTGAGAGCATAAAACAGACTCTGGTTTTGGGGGTAGATGCTCCGGAACAGGGGGTTTCCTGAGGCTTGATCACGCCTTTGCCTATGCCAAGCCTCCTTCCTCATGACCTTTGCCACGGGCGGAGTTCCTCACACTGGCCCCCGGCACCCCTGTCTACTTGTTATGAAATGATGGGACTGGATGCCATGATCTTGGTTTTCTGAATGTTGAGTGTTAAGCCAGCTGTTTCACTTTCCTCTTTCTCCTTCCTCAAGAGTCTCTTGAGTTCCTCTTTGCTTTCTGCCATTAGGGTGGTGTCATCTGCATATCTGAGGTTGTTGAGGTTTCTCCCAGCTATCTTGATTCCAGCTTTTGATCGATCAAGCCCAGCATTTCACGTGATGCGCTTTTCGTAGAAGTTAACTAAGCAGGGCGACAGTGCACAGTGTGCAATGTCATGCTCCTCTCCCAATTTTGAACCAGGCCATTGCTCCATGTCTGGTTCTAACTGTTGCTTCTTGACCTGCGTATAGGTTTCTCAAGGGGCAGGTAAGGTGGTCTGTTATTACCATCTCGTGAGGAATTGTCCACAGCTTGTTGTGATCCATACAGTCAAAGGCTTTAACATGGTCAATGAAGCAGAAGTAGATGTTTTTCTGAAATTCTCTTGCTTTTTCTATGACCCAGCAGATGTTGGCAATTTGATTTCTGGTTTATTTGCCTTTTCTAAATCCAACTGTACATCTGGAAGTTCTTGGTTCATTTACTGTTGAATCCTAGCTTGGAGAATTTTGAGCATTACCTAGCTAGTGAGTGAAATGACTAAAATTATGTGGTAGTCTGAACATTCTTTGGCATTCCCCTTCTTTGGGATTGGAATGAAAACTGACCTTTTCCAGTCCTGTGGCCACTGCTGAGTTTTCCAAATTTGCTGATATGTTGGTTGCAGCACTTTCATAGCATCATCTTTTAGGATTTGAAAGAGCTCAGCAGGAATTCCATCACCTCCACTAGCTTTGTTCATAGTGATGCTTCCTAAGGCCCACTTGACTTTGCATTCCAGGATGTCTGGCTCTAGGTGAGTGATCACACCATCGTGGTTATCTGGGTCATCAAGACCTTTTTTGTGCAGTTCTTCTGTGTCCTTAGTGGCTCAGATAGTAAAGAATCTGCCTGCAATGCAGGAGACCCAGTTTTTATCCCTGGAAATCCCAGTTTACCCCTGGAAAAGGGAATGACAACCCACTCCAGTATTCTATTTTTTTTGAAAGGACTTTATTTTTTAATGCAGTTTTCGGTTCACAGCAAAATTGAACCAAAAGTACAGAAGGTTCCTCTCCTGGTGCATGCACAGCCTCCCCACTGTCAACATCCTACACAAAAGTAGTACATTTGTTATAATTAATTAAAGTACATCAACACACCATTATCACCCACAGTCTACAGTTTACATTCAGTTCAGTCGCTCAGTCGTGTCCAACTCTTTGCGACCCCATGAATCATAGCACGCCAGGCCTCCCTGTCCATCACCAACTCCCGGAATTCACTCAGATTCATGTCCATCGAGTCTGTGATGCCATCCAGCCATCTCATCCTCTGTCATCCCCTTCTCCTCCTGCCCCCAATCCCTCCCAGCATCAGAGTCTTTTCCAATGAGTCAACTCTTTGCATGAGGTGGCCAGAGTACTGGAGTTTCAGCTTCAGCATCATTCTCTCCAAAGAACACCCAGTCCTTCAGAATGGACTGGTTGGATTGCCTTGCAGTCCAAGGGACTCTCAAGAGTCTTGTCCAACACCACAGTTCAAAAGCATCAATTCTTCGGCACTCAGCCTTCTTCACAGTCCAACTCTCACATCCATACATGACCACAGGAAAAACGAAGCCTTGACTAGACGGACCTTTGTTGGCAAAGTAATGTCTCTGCTTTTCAATATGCTACATTAGGCAACACTATTGGAATTATGCATTCTGTGATTTTGAACAAATGTGTGATGACATGTATCAATCATTATAGTATCACACAGACTGGTTTCAGTGCCCTAAGAATCCCTGTGCTCTGCCTATTTATCCCTCCTCCACCCCTCACCTCACTCCTAGCAACCGTTGATCTTTTCTCTTTTTAAAACATATTTATTCAATGGGCTGTGCTGGTTCTTAGTTGTGGCATGTGGGATCTAGCTCCCTGACCAGAGGCTGAGCCCAGACCCCCTGCACTGGGGCACAGAGTCTTAGCTGCTGGACCACCGCGGAAGTCCATGGCCACTGATCTTTTTGTTCTCTTCAGTTTCCCTTTTCTGGTGATAGTTTGTGGTGAACGACATCAGATTTGTGGTCTCTGAAGAAGAAGATTTAGCTGTGGGACCAGGGATCATTCGCGATCACTCAAGAGCTTTTGTGGAGCAGAGTTTTATAAAAGTAAGAAAAGGAGCAGAGAAAGCTTCTGACACAGACTCAGAAGGGGGATGGGGGTGCCCCCCTTGCTAGTGTTAGCAGGGCCTTACATGCTTATATCAGACCCGCTCCCACCGCATGCACCCTAAGGTAGCAGGGTGGGTCAGAAGGTCTCGTTAAGGAGGAACATATCCTTCAGCAAGATACACTGTTGTTACATAATCCTTACTATGACTAAGGAATGTAGAAAAAAAAAGGTTTCTCCTTTCTTCTTCCTTGAGAATTCCAGACCCCTATCTCCTCCTCAAGAGCCCCAGATGCCTCTCTCCTCCTCAGAGACTCTGGACTTCTTATCAACCTGCCTAGGAACTGACTCTCTCATTCCCCCCTTTTCTTTTAGGAGAATTATGTTCCCAAGGGAAAGGGGCGTTTTTTTTCATTCCATAACTACTTCCTGCTGTTGAGTGGTGTCATCCCTAAATTGCTGAGACAGCATGTTCTCCTAACCCTCATATTGAGGGGCTCGGATCCTGGGGCCCCAAGTAATAGTTGGAGGAGGCTGTGGCACTTGTAGAAGCCTGGACAACCATTGGTTAAACACTTTCAGATGGTTAGAGAGAAGTCCAGTTACACGTTACAGATGCAGGCGGCGAACAGCAAAAACAGAACAGCAAGCAAAGGCGAACATCACATTAGGTCCATAGTTACGGTTCAGACTGCTGCACTAGTCCCTTTTAGGAGTGTTAGATGTCATCAGATTAAGAAGAGACATCATGTATGGTTGCTGTTGTCGAAGGTATTCGCAGACTTGGAGAAAGTCCTTTCCTTAAAGTGGAGAAACCCACCATGGGAAGTCTTCAATTGATGAGGAGGTTGAAAAGCTGAAAGCTTGTCCTGAAGATCCCGGATGAGCCCCCAAGAAGATAGTTTATGGTGAATGATGTGATCTCTGAAGATTCGTGATCTCTGAAGAAGATTTAGCTTTGGGACCAGGGACCAGGCTTGATCACGTAAGAGCTTTTGTGTAGCAGAGTTTTATCGAAGTATAAAAGGGACAGAGAAAGCTTCTGACACAGACATCAGAAGAGGGACGGGAGTGCCCCCTTTGCCAGTGTTCTTGCCTGGAGAACCCCATGGACAGAGGAGCTTGGTGGGCTACAGTCCATGGGGTTGCAGAGAGTTGGGCATGACTGAGCGAGTAACGCATCACTTTACTCTATAGTACTGCTGCTGCTAAGTCGCTTCAGTTGTGTCTGACTCTGTGCGACCCCATAGATGGCAGCCCACCAGGCTCCCCCGTCCCTGGGATTCTCCAGGCAAGAACACTGGAGTGGGTTGCCATTTCCTTTTGAAATCTGACAAAACCTGACAAAACATGATCCCCTGGAGGAAAGAATGGCTAAGCCACCCCAGGATACTTGCCGTGAGCACCTCATGAACTGTATAAAAGGAGAAAAAGCTATGACAGGGAAAGATGAGCCCCCTAGGCCTGAAATATGCTACAGATGAAGCGTGGAGGAGAACTACTAATAGCCCCAGAAAGAATGAAGTGGCTGAGCCAAAGTGGAAAGGACACTCAACTATGGATTGTCCGGCGATGAAAGTAAAATTCGATGCTGCAAAGAACAGAATTGCGTAGAACCCTGGAATGTGAGTCCATGAATCAAGGTAAATTGGATGGGGCAAGCAGGAGATGGTAAGAGTGAACTGGAATGGATGAGAATGGGTGAATTTAACTCAGATGACCATTGTACCTACTGCTGTGGGCAGGAACCCCATTGAAGAAATGGAGCAGCACTCATAATCAGCAAGAGTCCAAAATCCAGTACTTAGGAGAGATCTCAAAAATGACAGAATGATCTCGGTTTGCTTCCAAGGCAAAGCATTCAATATCATAGTAATCCAAGTCTATGCCCCAGCCACTATTGCCAAAGAAACTGAAGTTGTTCAGATCTATGAAGACCTAGAAGACCTAGAACTAACACCAAAAAACAGATGTTCCAGTCATCATTGGGGATTGGAATGTAAAAGTAGGAAGTCAAGAGATACCTGGAGTAACAGGCAAGTTTGGCCTTGGAGAATGAAATGAAGCAGAGCAAAGGCTACCTGAATTCTGCCAAGAGAATGCATGGGTCATAGCAAATACACTTTTTCAACAACGCAAGAGATGTCTTTACACATGGACTTCACCAAGTGATCAATACCAAAATGAAATTGATTTCGTTCTTTGTAGCTGAAGATGGAGAAGCTGTACACAGTCAACAAAAACAAGACCTGGAGCTGACTGTGGCTCAGATCCTCAGCTTCGCATAGCAAACTTCAGGCTTAAACTAAAGAAAGTGGGGAAAACCACTAGGCCAGCCAGGTACAACTTAAATCAAATCCCCTTTGAATATGCAGTGGAGGTGATGAATAGATTCAAGGGATCAGATCGAGTAAACAATATGCCTGAAGAACTGTGGACAGAGGTCCATAGTACGGTACAGGAGGCAGCGAACAGAACCATCCCAAAGAAGAAGAGAAGCAGGAAGGCAAAGCGGTCATCAGAGGAGCCCTCACAAATCGCTAAAGCAAGAAGAGAAGAGAAAGGCAAGGAGAGGTATATCCAGCTGAGCTCAGATTTCCGAATGACGGTATGGAGAGACAAGAAGACCTTCTTCAGCGAACAGTGTATAAAGCTGGAAACCATCTGAAGGGGAAAGACTAGGGATCTCTTCAGGGAAATCTGAAATATCAAGGGAACATTTTGCCCAAAGATGGGCACAATAAAGGACAGAAATGGTAGACACATAGCAGGTGCTGAAGAGATCAAGAAGAGATGGAAAGAATGCAAGGAAGAACTGTACAAAGGAGAGCTTAATGAACCAGATCACTGCAATGGTGTGGTCAGCCACCTAAAGCCAGACATTCTGGAGAGAGAAGTCAAGTGGGCCTTAGGAAGCACTGCTGTTAATAAAGCTAGTGGATGTGATGGAATTTCAGTAGAGCTATTCAAAACCCTAAAGGATCAAGGTGTTGCACTCAATATGTCAGCAAATCTGGAAGACCCTGCGGTGGCCACAGGACTGGAAAAGCTCGATCCTCATTCCAATTCCCAAGAAGGGTAGTACCAAAAAATGTGCTAATCATTGGACAGTTGCACTCATCTCCCATGCTAGTAAGGTCATGCTTAAAATATTGCATATTAGCCTTCAGCATTTTTTGAATCAAGACCTTCCAGATGTCCAAGCTGGGTTTAGAAAAGGAAACAGAGACCAAATTGCCAACATTCGCTGGATATAGAAAAAATTGGGAATTCCAGAAAAACATCTACATCTGTTTCTTCAACTACACCAAAGCCTTTGACTGTGTTCAGTTCAGTTCAGTTCAGTTCAGTCGCTCAGTCGTGTCCAACTCTTTGCAACCCCATGAATTGCAGCATGCCAGGCCTCCCTGTCCATCACCAACTCCTGGAGTTTGTGTGGATCATGACAAACTGTGGAAAGCTTTTAAAGAGAAGGCAATACCAGACCATCTTACCTGTCTGCTGAAAAACCTGTATGTGGGTCAAGCAGCAACAGTTAGAACCGTGTATGGTTTAAGATTAAGAAAGGAGTACAACAGGGCTGTCTGCTGTCACCCTGTTTATTTAACCTATACACTGAGCACATCATGAGAAACGCCAGGCTGGATGAGTTACAAGCTGGGATCAAGATAGGCAGGAGAAACATCAACAACCTTAGTTACGTGGATAATATCACTCTAATGGCAGAAAGCCAAGAGGAACTAAAGAGCCTCTTGATGAGGGTGAAGGAGGAGAGTGAAAGAGCTGGCTTAAATCTAAATATTAAAAAACCTAAGATCGTGGCATCCGGTCCTATTACTCATGGCAAACAGAAGGGGAAAAGGTGAAAATAGTGGCAAATTTCCTCTTCTTGGCTCTAAAATCACTGCGGATGGTGACTGCAGCCATGAAATCAGAAGATGATTGCTTCTTGGCAGGAAAGCTATGACAAACCTAGACAGTGTGTTGGAAAGCAGAGACATTACACTGCTGACAAAGGTCGGTATAGTCAAGGCTATGGTCTTCCCAGTGGTCATAGACAGTCGTGAGAGATGAGCTGCAAAGAAGGCAGAATGCCAAAGAATTGATGCCTTTGAACTATGGCACTGGAGAAGACTCCTGAGAGTCCCTTGGATAGCAGGGAGATCAAACCAGTCAATCTTAAGGGAGATCGACCCTGAATAGTCACTGGAAGGACTGATGCTAAAGCTGAAGCTTTAGTATCTAGGTCATCTGATTGAAAGAGCTGACTCACGGAAAACCCTGATGCCGGGAAAGATTGAGAGCAGAAGGAGAGGAGGATGCCCAAGGACGAGATGGCTGGATGGCATCACTGATGCCAGGGACATGAACCTGGGCAAACTTTGGGAGATGGCGAGGGGCAGGGAAGCCTGGTATGCTGCAGTCCACGGGGTCACAAAGAGCCGGACACAACTGGGTGGCTGAATAACAACAACAGCTGAAACCTGATAATCTGAGGGCAAGTGTGTGTCTGTATGTGTATTTATACATGTGTTATATACGCTTACTCCTTGGAAGGAAATTATGGCCAACCTAGACAGCATATTCAAAAGCAGAGACATTACTTTGCCAACAAAGGTCCATCTAGTCAAGGCTATGGTTTTTCCAGTGGTCATGTATGGATGAAGAGTTAGACTGTAAAGAAGGCTGAGCGCCGAAGAATTGATGCTTTTGAACTGTGGTGTTGGAGAAGACTCTTGAGAGTCCCTTGGACTTCAAGGAGATCCAACCAGTCCATCCTAAAGGAGATCAGCCCTGGGATTTCTTTGGAAGGAATGATGCTAAAGCTGAACCTCCAGTACTTTGGCCACCTCATGTGAAGAGTTGACTCACTGGAAAAGACTCTGATGCTGGGAGGAATTGGGGGCAGGAGGAGAAGGGGATGACAGAGGATGAGATGGCTGGATGGCATCACAGACTCGATGGCCGTGAGTCTGAGTGAACTCTGGGAGTTGGTGATGGACAGGGAGGCCTGGCGTGCTGCGATTCATGGGGTTGCAAAGAGTCAGACACGACTGAGCGACTGAACTGCACTGACTGATATATATATATATATATAATGTACATTATATGCTATATATATATGCAATATATGTATATATAACTGAATCCCTTTGCTATATACCTGGAACTAACACAACATAAAACACTACTCTTCAATTAAAAATGCCCCAGTTTTCAATAGAAAAAAGACTCCACATGTCCCTAATACAAATATTTGGAGTTATAATTCAATTTAACACACCATTACACAAAACTGGCTCTATGCGAGTGGAAGCCTTTGTCTTCATGGACACGCCGCTCAGAGTCGGGGGCGCCTGCGCTTAGAATGGCTCCATCCTTGGTCTAAGGCTGTGCTGTCGGCACGACGCTCTTAGTAACCCTAACACAAGGGTTCCTGCATTTTCGTTCTGTCCTGATCCCTGCCAGTGATGTGGGCCATCCAGTCTCTGGCAATTGTGCTGTCGTAAAGCTGGGGAAGGGGCCTTGGTCAGAAAAGAAAAATCTGCAGAAACTCCCTTAGGCTCATGGTGTAACCCCCGTGTCCTGGTGTAACTTTAAAACATATATTTTGCTATTAGGGTAATTATGATGGTGTGATCACTCACCTAGAGCCAGACATTCTGGAATGTGAAGTCAAGTGGGCCTTAGAAAGCATCACTACGAACAGAGCTAGTGCAGATGATGGAATTCCAGTTGAGCTGTTTCAAATCCTGAAAGATGATGCTGTGAAAGTGCTGCACTCAATATGCCAGAAAATTTGGAAAACTCAGCAGTGGCCACAGGACTGGAAAAGGTCAGTTTTCATTCCAATCCCAAAGAAAGGCAATGCCAAAGAATGCTCAAACTACTGCACAATTGCACTCATATCACACGCTAGTAAAGTAATGCTCAAAATTCTCCAAGCCAGGCTTCAGAAATATGTGAACTGTGAACTTCCAGATGTTCAAGCTGGTTTTAGAAAAGGCAGAGGAACCAGAGATCAAATTGCCAACATCTGCTAGATCATGGAAAAAGGAAGAGAGTTCCAGAAAAACATTTATTTCTGCTTTATTGACTATGCCAAAGCCTTTGACTGTGTGGATCACAATAAACTGTGGAAAATTCTGAGAGAGATGGGAATACCAGACCACCTGACCTGCCTCTTGAGAAGTCTGTATGCAGGTCAGGAAGCAACAGTTAGAACTGGACATGGAACAACAGACTGGTTCCAAATAGGAAAAGGAGTATGTCAAGGCTGTATATTGTCACCCTGCTTATTTAACTTACATGCAATGTACATCATGAAAAACGCTGGGCTGGAAGAAACACAAGCTGGAATCAAGATTGCCTGGAGAAATATCAATAACCTCAGATATGCAGATGACACCACCCTTATGGCAGAAAGTGAAGAGGAACTAAAAAGCCTCTTGATGAAAGTGAAAGAGAGTGAAAAAGTTGGCTTAAAGCTCAACATTCAGAAAACGAAGATCATGGCATCTGGTCCCATCACTTCATGGGAAATAGATGGGGAAACAGTGGAAACAGTGTCAGACTTCATTTTTCTGGGCTCCAAAATCACTGCAGATGGTGATTGCAGCCTCCTTGGAAGGAAAGTTATGGCCAACTTGGATAGCATGTTCAAAAGCAGAGACTCTTACTTTGCCAACAAAGGTCTGTCTAGTCAAGGCTATGGTTTTTCCTGTGGTCATGTACGGATGTGAGAGTTGGACTGTGAAGAAAGCTGAGTGCCGAAGAATTGATGCTTTTGAATTGTGGTGTTGGAGAAGACTCTTGAGAGTCTCTTGGACTTCAGGATTGGATTGGACTCCCTTGGATTAAGGAGATCCAACCAGTCCATTCTAAAGGAGACCAATCTTGGGTATTCATTGGAAAGACTGATGGTAAAGCTGAAACTCCAATACTTTGGCCACCTCATGGTGGTTGACTCATTGGAAAAGATTCTGATGCTGGGAGGGATTGGGGGCAGGAGGAGAAGGGGACGACAGAGGATGAGATGGCTGGATGGCATCACCGACTTGATGGACATGAGTTTGAGTGAACTCTGGGAGTTGGTGATGGACAGGGAGGCCTGGCGTGCTGCAATTCATGGGTCGCAAAGACTCAGACATGACTGAGCTGCTGAACTGAACTGAACTGAATCCTATAGAATCCTGAGTTTAATCCTAAATTATTAACAATTGACCTAGACATACAGAAAGAGGTCAAACTATGTCTCCAGGACAAACTGTTCACCCTCAGATGGAATGGTCAGCCTGAGGGCCGAGATGCGGGAAATGTCTGGTGATATGGTGGTTTCACCATTTACCCCCTGCACTGACTGAACTTGCTTGAGGAACAGCTTCCATTGGGAGGCGGACCTTAGTCCCAGCACAAGCTTTCCCTTTGAAGGGAGCAATGCACATCTTTAAAACTGATCAGAGATGCATGACTGATGCACCACCTTGATCAGCATGATGCCTTATGTCCCGATAGCTAACTAAGAAGAGAGGAGATAACTAAATAGCTAATGAGCCCTCATCTGTGAGAAGGTGTCACGTTGACACTTCGCATGATGGACTTCACACATCTGAAGTTTAAAGAATCATCTTATAATGCTCCTCATTGGTAATTATTTGAGAAATACAGATAAAAACCGCAATGAGGTACTGCTTCACACTGGTAGAATGGCCAGCACTAAGAAGTCTCCAAATAACACATGTTGCAGATGGTGTGGAGAAAAGGGAACCCTCCCACATTGTTGGAAGGAATGTTAACTGGTGCAGTCCCTGTAGAGAACAGCATGGTGATTCCTCAAAAAACTAGAGTTAAACCATATGATTCAGTAATCCCACTCCTAGCCATGTATCAATGGCAACCCACTCCAGTACTCTTGCCTGGCAAATCCCAGGGACGGAGGAGCCTTGTAGCCTGCAGTCCATGGGGTCGCTAGGAGTAGGACACGGCTGAGCGACTTTACTTTCACTTTTCACTCTCATGCATTGGAGAAGGAAGTTTGCAACCCACTCCAGTGTTCTTTCCTGAAGAATCCCAGGGATGGGGGAGCCTGGTGGGCTGCCGTCTCTGGGGTCGCGCAGAGTCGGACGCGACTGAAGCGACTTAGCAGCAGCAGCAGCAGCAGCCATGTATCAAGACAAACCTATAATTCTAAAAGATACATGCAGTTTTCTAAAGAATCTATGCATACCAGCTGCAGATCCGACAGGAACCCTTTACTCTCACATAGGAGATACGAAATTTGCCTTCACACATTGCCTGCTGTATGTGGACCCTTGGTTCATACTCCATGTAACCACACACTGTTATAATTAAATCCAATTTGAATTTTAGCCTTATTTTTTGGATGTGGTTTCCCTCCAGCAGCGTAGGAGCATTCCCTTTTCTCCAGGACCTGTCTCCCTGGTATGACATTTCAAAGCTCAAAAACTGTTATTTGTTGTATGAATATCAATTTCATTTTAGCTCATTTTGAACAGAGAAGCAAAAAATCGGGGAGGGTGGCATTTCTTTCTGTTTTCTTCACGAAGAGAAATGAAACTGTTAGAAGAAAAAGTACCTGCGGCTCCCATGCTCTTTGAGTCACTCACTGTTTGCAGGAATTTGCTTTTATTTTCTTTCAAGTGTGACCTTTCATTAAATAGTAACAAATAACAGAATTAGAAGAAACTAGTTTGAAATGATGGCTTGTTTCTACCTGGAAAATTTGAACATATTCTTTTAAGAATATGTTAAGTTGCAAATAATAACTAGTATGGCTGAAATTTCAACAACACATTTTTGTTCTGATAAAGTATATACTTTTCCAAAAGGTTTCCACCTCCTGCTGGAAGCCTGGGATGCTGGAATCAGGCCACATCCTGTGTGTCTTTTCACGACCCTGGGCTGCACTCTGAAAAACTCCCGGCCCCTGGATCCCGAACGAAGGAAAAAGCAAACGAGCCAAGCTGGTGGTAGTCAGGCTCTCTCGCCCACTACCTCTCGCGCCGGCCCCACGTTTTGTAAATACACGGCTCTATCAGCTGAGCGCGCTCACAGCACAGCGCACGCACTTCACAGGGTACCCGCCTGGACGAAGACCACTTTTGCTGTGTAAACATCAGTAAGTTCCAGGAGCAAAGCCCTTGGCCGGAGGATACAGCGCGTGTGCTGTTAGGGCCGCTGTGCGGGTCGGGAGAGAATGAACAAGTCTGCAGCTCTAGGCTCCCCCCGGCTTCTTCCGGCTCCCTGCTGGCGCCTCGCCTGCCTTGGGGGCAGCGAATGGCGACAAACAGCGAGACACTGACCTTCACGAGGCCAAAGCAAGTGGTAACACTTTGTTTTGCTTGTTGGAATGTTCAGTGACACAGATTCTTCCAGTTTCACCCTCCCCTGATGTGGGTGAAGGGTGGAGCTCGCTGATTATTTCTTGTTCAAGAAATGTGCATCCTAATTCACAGGCAAGGGTGAGCGCCCCTCAACAGTGAGAGACCCTGCCTGTGTGTGACCGGTGCCTCCTGGGAGAGCAGCTTTAAGCTGGTATAACCCTGACCAAGGTCTGTCTAGGCGGTAGGTTCAGACCTCTCTCCAGGTCCTGTCCACACTGATGCTGTTTAGATGAGACTGTGAGCTTCTACAGTGAGAACATTAGGCCTGGCCTCGGCCTGTGCACACTGGGACTGGGGACCTGGGCAGAGGCCTGGCCTGACCTCCGGCCCAGAAAATTCTGTGCCTGCGTCCGGATGTCAGTGCTCAGAGGTCTGGGGGCTGGGACTGAGCTGGGCTTCTCTGGGTAGCGTGCTCATCTCCGAGTGGGTCCCACGGCCCTCCCAGGGGTCAGTGCTGCGGTAGGCTCTCAGTCTCTCCTCCTGCCAGGAGGGCTCAGTGCTGCGGTAAGGTAAGCGCTCTCAGTCTTTCCTCCTGCCGGGAGCTGTTTGTATGCGTTGGAGACAAATCCCTGTGGGTATCTTCCTTTGCAAGAATTTTTTCCATTCTGAGGGCTGTCTTTTTCTTTCACTGCAGGTGCCCTTGGTTGTGCAGATGCTTTAAATGTTTATTAGGTCCCATTTGTTTATTTCTGTTTTATTTAAATAGTCCCGATTCTAAGAGGTGGATCAAAAAATAACTTGCTGCATTTTATGTCAAAGTGTGTTCTGCTTTTTTCCTTAAGAGTTTCATTGTCTGTCCATTTATTTAGACCTTTAATCTATTTGCAGTTTATTTTTGCATGCAGCATTAGGAGTATTGTAATTTCATTCTGATTTTCTTTGCTAAGGACTCTGCCCGGTGTCCTCCACAGTAGCTGCCCCATTGGCTGTTCCCAGTATCAGTGTAGAAGAGCTCTCTTTCCTCCACACCCTCTCCAGCACTTATTGTTTGTAGAGTATCATCTGACTGTGGGCGTTCTGACTGGTGTGAGGTGACAACTTGTTGAAGTTTTGATTTGCATTTCTCTCATATTTAGCGATATTGACATGATTTTTTGAAACTGTATGAGTTTGAAATCCTGCCATATTCTGAACATTTTTCCAGTGACCTCCCCTAAGACATTTCTTGAGGGCAGGTGTTTTTTTTACTTGCAGCCCTGCAGGCCCTGTTAATGTACATTAAGTGCCCATCAGCAGTGGTTTCTGGAGAAGGCAATGGCACCCCACTCCAGTGCTCTTGCCTGGAAAGTCCCATGGATGGAGGAGCCTGATAGGCTGCAGTCCATGGGGTCGGGAAGAGTCAGACACAGCTGAGTGACTTCAATTTCACGTTTCACTTTCCTGCATTGGAGAAGGAAATGGCAACCCACTCCAGTGTTCTTGCCTGGAGAATCCCAGGGATGGAGGAGCCTGGTGGGCTGCTGTCTATGGGGTTGCACAGAGTCGGACACGACTGAAGCGCCTTTGTAGCAGTAGGTGCTTTGCTGTGCTGTGCAGCCCGTCCTATTTGGTGAAGAAGTTCGTCTGTGTCCGCTTTTGGAGTCTGCCTCTAAGTGACGCCCTGCGGTAGCTGGCCTTTGTCTGACTTCACTCTCCGTGTCATCTCTGCTCTCTCCCTTGTTGCTGGACGTGGCATGAGATCGTCCTTCCTACGGCTGAGAGATGCTGCTCTGTGCGTGCACCCCGTCTTCTGTATCCACTCATCTGTCCTCTGATTAGCTGCTTTCTTGTCTTGCCTAGTGCAACCGAGATTGAGGGTTACCCATGCTTTTAAATTTTAGGTTTTCTCTGGATTGATTTCCAGCTGTTGGATTGCTGGGTCCTAAGGTACTTCTGTGTTATTTTTCAAATGAACATCCGTACTGTGGTCCCTATTGGATGTACTCATGTGATTGCAAAGAATGCTGTGGAGGGCTTCCTTCTCTCCACACCCTCTCTATCACTGACTGCAGAGTGTTTGGCAATGGCCATTCTGACCAGTGTGCCGTGATATTTTGCTGTAGCTTGGATTTGTATTTCTCTAGTGTTTAGTGGTGTTGACATTTTTCATGTGATTAAAAAAAAAATAAACAACTGTGGTTTAAGCTTGCATCTTGAAATTGGCTTCTTTAATGCCTGCCTTCTCTTGGATTCCTTTTTGATGACAACCCCTAGGACATTTTCCGAGGGCAGCTGTTTTTACTTACAGTCTCTGGGTCCTTGTGAATATTAAATACTCAACAGCAGAAGGAAATGGCAACCCACTCCAGTGTTCTTGTCTGGAGAATCCCATGGATAGAGGAGCCTGGCGGGCCACCGTCCATAGGGTCACAGAAAGTCAGACACGGCTGAGCACATCAACTGCACAGCTCTTCATGGTGTTATTACAGAAAATGGCCACAAGGCGGCAGCCCCTGTTCATGCCGCGTGCTTTTTTTTTTTTTTAATCTGTAAATTCCTTGCTATTTTCTATTGGAATAGTGGATTTCTGATGTTGTGTTTGTTTTAGGTGTACAGGAACTTGATTCAGTTATACACAGATGCTTATTCTCTTTAGAGCTCTATTTTATTTTGCATATAGGTCATGGCAGTGTGTTCAGTAAACTTCCCTCTGCTGTTCAGTAGATATTTTATCCTCTATTTGATAGATACAAGTGTGTGTATGTCACTTCCAATCTTTTCATTTATTCTGCCTGTATATGGAGGCGGGGGTCTCTCCAGAGGGAATCAGGAACTCCAGGTTCATTTTGGAGACACACCGCCTGCTGCATGCTCCCAGCTCGCTCTGCCCCAGGACACTCCAGCCTTGGCACCCAAGCCAGCTGGGCTCCAGAGATGAGACACTGCAAGTCGCCATGCCCTGAGGGGAACGGCCTTGGGATATCCTTTCCGTTTGTCTGTTTCGTCCCTTCATTTGAGCTGGAGCGTGTCTTGTGAGTGTTCTGTTCCTTCCTTTTCCTTCTATGACAAGTCGTCTTGCTTCTGCACAGGTGTGCATGTGGCTTGCCAGGGCTTGTCTTTGTGGGTCGATGCCAGGCGTGAAGTGTGCTTCCTTCTGTTGCATGGTGGGTCCTGGTCTCTCGTTTTGTCAGCAGTAGAGTGCATATATCGCTCTAAAGCAGCTCTCTTCTCCCTGCCCCACATCTTCATATTTTGATGCCCAGAAGCTTCTTCTCTAAGTCTGTGAGCCTGTGTCTCTGGGCAGTCAGTCCATTTGTACCCATCTTTAGATTACACCTAGAAGTGATGCCATATGGTGCTAGTCTCTCCTGTCTCTCGTGCTTCTCTTGGAACGATCATCTCTGCCTTCTCTCCTGACGCTGGACTTGGCATGTGTCCCTCCCTCTTTATGGGTCATTCCCTTCTCCCGTATTCCACTGTGCATGTGTGCCCCATTGTGCATCCCTTCGCCTGCGCTTCTGCGATTAACTTGTCTTTTTGTCCTGGCTGTTGTACATAGTGGAGCCAAAATTTCAGGGTTGCCCACCTCTATTAAAATTTTGGTTGTCTCAACCCATCTGCCTCAACCCCAGATGAGTCCAGACATGAGACACAAGCCTGCTGAGGCTCCTGAATGGAAGAACAGCCCAAGTCAGGGAGCTGGGAGGGAATAAGCTAGGCATTGCCTTTTTATTCCTTTGCTCTAGTCTCCTGCCTCTGCTGTGTTGGAGTATAGTCAATGTGCAGTTCTGTGCTTATCTTCAGGGCGCAGCCACGTGAGTCACAAATAACGAGTACACGCAGCTAAACAGGGCACAGCCACGTGAGTCACTAATGACATATACACGCAGCTAATCAGGGTGCAGCCACGTGAGCCACTAAGGACGTGTATACACAACTTATCAGGGCACAGTTATGTGGGTCACTAATGACAGATACACACAGTTTATCAGGGCACAGATACTTGAGTCACTAATGACATATACACTCAGCTAATCAGGGCACAGCCACGTGAGCCACTAAGGACGTGTACACACAACTTATCAGGGCACAGTTATGTGGGTCACTAATGACATATACACGCAGCTTATCTGTTCTGTTTTGGATTCTTTTCCCATAGAGGTTATTGCAGAAGGTTGAGCAAAGCACCCTGTGTTGAATATCAGGTTCTTCCTGAAAATCTATTAGAGATGCTGATTTCTGTGTATATGTGATGCGAAGGAAGGAAATAATGGTTTTGGATTATCCATTACAGATAGAGATTTCTCTGTATATGTTAGAGATACAAATTTCTGTGTCTGTTTGGAAGGAAGAAAGAAAAGAGAGAGTCCTTCTGGATTGTCTATTACAGATACAGATTTCCGTGCATCTGTTATCCCTGACCTCCGAATTCATCCTTGCTTTTTCACATTTTTTGGAACCTTCTGTTTCTGGTTGAATTCTGAGTCTCTTTTGTGGTGTGAGTTTGCTCCTTTATTACTCTTTCTTACTCTTATCCCCTAGAAGGGATGTCCTAGAAGGGATGTCCTAGAAGGGATGTCCTAGAGGGGATGATACCACACGCTGCTTTCTTTCTTGGTCTGGCTGAGTTCGCCTAGACTATGTTCCTCCGAGGTCCATCCTTGTGATTACTGCCGGCATGGTTTCAGTGGCCATCCTGCGTGGCTGTGTAATGCTCCACTGCATATATGTGTGACACCTTCTTTACCTTTTAATCTGTCCCGCTGCATCCTGCTGGTTCTCTGTCTTGGCTCTTGTAAGCAGTGCTGCCGTGAGTGTGGGGTGCGCGTGTGTTTTGGAATGGTGGTTTTCTTGGGCTACAGGCCCAGACTGTGGGCTGCGCTGTCTTGACATCTTGTTTTCTGGCATGCAGACACACAGGCTTTCCCGCAGCTGTTGCTAATGTCCCTTCCAACGCCCGTGTGAGGGGCTCGCTCTTCTCCTAGCTGTCGCGTGCGTTTATTGTTTGTAGAATCGTGAGTATGGCCGTTCTGACAGGTGAGATTGGATCGCTTGCTGTCGCTTTGCCTGATATTCACCCTGTCCTATTTAGGGATATAGACCATCTTGTTCTCTGGCCATTTGGGGATTTTTATTCTTTTTGTCTTTACTTTAAAGGGTGTGGGGAAAGTTAACCTTGCAGTTGGCTTCTTCAAAGTTGGTTGTCTTTGCAGTTGATTTCCGCAGTACTCACCCCAGGTCCTTTCCTGAGGGCAGCTGTCAGTAACAGCCCCGCAGGCCTTGTGACTTGGAGGGACCAGTAAGCACAGGTGCTAAAGCTGTAGTTACGGGAAATGTCCACAGGGAGGCAGCACTTCTTCATGCCCATCTCTGGCTCCACCTGTAACCGGAGCCTCAGGGAAAGTCAGCTCCCTAGGCTGTGAGTTAATGTGGAATGTGCTGAGCAACCACCCAAGGGCTTGTGTCTCACTACTTCTTCCCCCTGCAGCCTCACCCCTCCGCTCCAGAGTTCTGTGTACCTGGGACACCCCTCCCTGCTGAGGAACCTCGGCGGCTGCACTCTCGGGACGGAGGCTTCAGCTGGGGACCACCTCCCCGCAGATCTGGATGCCTGGTGACTTGACCCTGGTCCTTGAGGCCAGACAGTTGTGTCACCGTCAGGGGGCACAGGGCAGACGAGACAGTTCAGGTTTAAGAGGGGTCTCAGTGCAGGACACCCTACCAGGCGTGTTAGCCCCAACCCAGTCCTTGGGAGTCAGACCTGCTCTGGTCCGAGGGATCGGCTAGCATCCCATGCCAGGGACATCTGAGGGAGTAAACTAGGCAACGCTCTCCTCCCTTTTCTGTCTCTTTAATCGCATGCTAGATCACACGCCTGGGTCTTCTTAATCACATGGACCACACAGCCTATGGCATAAGCCCTCTTGGAGGAGGTGGCCATTAGTCCCACCCACCATAGAGCTGCGGGGCAGATGGCCCACAGACTGCAGAACAATCACACCAGAGAAGTTCTCACTCTGTTAGAAAGTTCTAGGGCCCACAGAAGACTTCCCAACCTGGAATCTGGCAAAGGGGCTGAGAACCCCCAGGGCATTTGACTTTGGAGGCTGGTGGGATTCGATTACAGAACTTGCACTGGGCAGGAACACAGACTCTTGGAGGGCACAAGCAAACCCTTGTGCGACTAGAAACCAGGAGAAAGGAGCAGTGACCCTGCAGGAGGCTGACCCAGACGCCCCGTGAGTGTCCAGGAGCCTCCGGCAGAGGCGCGGGCCGGCGGTGGCCTGCTGCAGGGTTGGGGCACTGAGTGCAGCAGTGCATCATGGGACCTTTTGAAGGAGGTCACGATTATCTTCATCACCTCCACCACAGTTTGGCCTCAGGTCAAACAACAGGGAGGGAACACAGCCCCGCCCATCAACAGAAATTTGAATTAAAGATTTACTGAGCATGGCCCCTGTCAGAACAGTTTCCCCCTCAGTCTCTCCCATTAGGAAGCTTCCATAAGCCTCTTATCCTTTTCCATCAGAGGCCAGACAGACTGAAAACCACAGTCACAGATCACATGGACCACAGCCCTGTCCAAGTCAATGAAACCAATGAGCCATGGCCTGTGGGGCCACCAACACGGACGGATCACATGGACCACAGCCTGGTCCAAGTCAGTGAAACTATATGAGCCATGCCCGTGGGGCAACCCAAGACGGACAAGCCATGGCGGAGAGTTCTGACCACAGCCCTGTCCAAGTCAATGAAACCATGAGCCATGCCATGTAAGGCCACCCAAGACGGACAAGCCATGGTGGAGAGGTCTGCCAAAATGTGGTCCACTGGAGAAGGGAATGGCAAACCACTTCAGTATTCTTGCCGTGAGAACCCCATGAACAGTATGAAAAGGCAAAAAGATATGACACTGAAAGAGGAACTCCCCAGGTTGGTAGGTGCCCAATATGCTACTGGAGATCAGTGGAGAAGTAACTCCAGAAATAAGAGACAGAGCCAAAGCAAAACCAACACCCAGTTGTGGATGTGACTGGTGAAGGAAGCAAAGTCCGATGCTGAAAAGAGCAACATTTCATAGGAACCTGGAATGTTAGGTCTGTGAGTCAAGTTCATGTCCCTCTGAAACCTATGCAAGAAGGACCCTTCTTGGCCTCTTTCTTACTTCTGCTGATTTTCCGGTAATCTTGGTGTCACTGTTTCATAGCTCATAGACACATCTCTCCAACCTTCTGTCTTCATGTGATGTATTCCCTGTGAGTCTTCACATAACCCTTGTGTGTATGTCTATCTCAGTGTCCAAATTTCCCCTCTTTATAAGGACACCAGTCATATTTTATCAAGGGCCCATCCTAATGACCTCATTTGAACTTGGTTATTTCTGTAAAGATCCTATTTTCAAATAAGGTCCCATGATGAGGTGCTGGGGATTAGGACTCTACCATAGCTTTTCTGGAGGCTTCCCTAGTGGATCTCTTGGAGAAGAAAATGGCAGCCCACTCCAGTATTCTTGCCTGGAGAATCCCATGGACAGAAGAGCCTGTCAAGCCCCAGTCTATGGGGTCACAGAGAGTTGGACGCAACTGCGTGACTAACATACAATTCACTTCCCTGGTGAATCAGATGGTAAAGAATCTGCCTGAAATGCAGGAGCTGCTACTCTTAAGTCACTTCAATTGTGTCCAACTCTGTGCGACCCCATAGACGGCAGCCCACCAGGCTCCACCATCCCTGGGATTCTCCAGGCAAGAACACTGGAGTGGGTTGCCATTTCCTTCTCCAGTGCATGAAAGTGAAAAGTGAAAGTGAAGTCACTCAGTCACTCACTCCTTGCGACCCCATGGACTGCAGCCTACCAGGCTCCTCTGTCCATGGGATTTTCCAGGCAGGAGTACTGGAGTTGGTGGCCATTGCCTTCTCCAGAAATGCAGGAGACCTGGGTTCAATTCCTAGGCCAGGAAGATCTGCTGGAGAAGGGAATGGCTACCCACTATAGTATTCTTGCCTGGAGAATTCCACAGACAGAGGAGCCTGGTGGGCTACAGTCCGTGGGGTCACAAAGAGTGAGTGACTGAGTGACTTCACTTTCACTTTCTTCTTTATCACTTTTATGAGAGATGCGATTCAGCCCATAGTAGCACCTCTTAGCAAGCTCTCAATTGATCTTTTGAGTGTATCTTCTGCTTTTGGAAGTGGACTCTCATCACCAATTCTTGGAAAATGGGAAGAACTCCACATAGCTCTAACGTCATCATGCTGCAGTTATAATAAGAGCTAATAAATGATGACTGGATGGCATCACTGACTCGATGGACGTGAGTCTGAGTGAACTCCGGGAGTTGGTGATGGACACGGAGGCCTGGCGTGCTGCGATTCATGGGGTCGCAAAGAGTCGGATGCGACTGAGCGACTGAGCTGAACTGCACTGAATAAATGCTGACTAAAAATTTACTGAGGGATTACCATAAACTAGGTGCTGCTGTAAGTCTTTCTGGGATGTTTTGTCACTAACCCTTGCCTCTGCTCTGTGGTCCAGGGACTGTTACTTCTGCTTGGTGAGTGTGTTAGCTGCTCAGTCGTGTCCAACTCTCTGTGACCCTGTGGACTGTAGCCTGCCAGGCATCCATGGAATTCTCCAGACAAGACTACTGGAGTGGGTTGTCTTTCCCTTCTGCAGGGGATCTTCCCGACCCAGGGACTGAACCCATGTTTCCTGCATTTCAGGCGGATTCTTTACCACCTGAGCCACCATGGGTGAGGAATAACCACCTAGGGGCTTGCTATTGCTACATCGGCATCCTGCCTGCTTCCAAAGTTAGAGCCTCCTTCTTTCAGATGGAATCCCTTCCCTCAGGCCAGTCTCCTCCAATGTGAGATAAAGTGGGCATTCAACATTACTTTCCTATATTCCCCAGACTGATTTCATTTTTCCATGTTAACTCAGATTGGCTTTTATGAAAGGAACAGTCAACTTGTCATCAGATTGCGTCCTTTATTGAAGAGGTCGGGAAAAGGAGCACCGGAGAAGACTTCATTAGGATGCATTTTCCATGAGGTCTCTTGAAAGAAAAAGTCATGGAGTTCTTCACTAATTCACAGTTAATCTTTTCTTGACTGGAGTCACGCTGGTTCTTTGGAAATTATGAAGGCACAGAGGATTCAGACAGTGTGTAACCTGGGGTGATTAGAGTGATAGCAGATTCTTCATTATTATACTGTAATATAATAACATTATCCTTAGCCACTGAGTCAAAACAAGATAAAACAATAGCAATAACAAACATGTAAGCCTGTGGGACCAGTGGAAAGCATACAAAGAGAACAGCATCTGCCCTGTCCTGGGGCCAAAGACACACTGGACCCAAGGCCCACCAGAAACTGGTGGCTCCAGTGGATTACAAACCACCATGTTAAACTGAACTGTGACTCTTTGCAAAACGACTTTCACCTTCAGCTGGACATTTATGGGTCTCAAGATTCCTCCTGGATCCTCTACTTCATGTTCTGGGTCAGAGAGAGAAATGTCCTTCTAGAGTGGACAGCTGTCTGGCTCAGATTACGGGGTTTGGGGGAGTCCCTGCGGCTGCAAGAAGGCATTCTGACACTGACAGTGTCACCCCCGCCCCAGTGAGGCTCCGGTTGGTCTTTTTGCATTTTAAGGTGGCAGCAGAATATGTTACATTAACACAGACACAAAAAACTGAAAATAATGAACATTTTGAACAGTTTTATATTCAAGTGAAGTACAGATCAGCATTTAAAGCTAAGCTCAACAGTTATTGAGTTTTGGAATTAGAAATAAAGCGTAAGCAGTTTATGTAACTAATCTACTACTTTGCATCTACTAATTTTAGCTATTGAAAAGCATTGAGTGTGAGCCTAACATATGAAACATTGATGAAATTCCTAAATACCTTTCAAGTTTATCCTCTTTTCTCTACAGTTCAAATTTAGGAGTCGTCATTTGGCTCTAATGTGGCCTTTGCTGAAGCAATCATCTAAGTGTCCTTGTCTCTAGGCTTGTTCTTCAGTTCCATCTCTATTCTTCAGGTGAGTGAGTTCTTCAAAATCTCGCTCCTACACCTTTATCTAAATTCATCATGGCAATTCCATCCCCTTTGCCATTATTCAGTTCAGAAAGGGGCTGGACTAAGGCAACTGGGCCAGTGTAAGGTAAAGAAAGTCTTCCCTTTGGCTTCTGAGAAAGAGAAACCATTTTCTTCTGCTGGATGTGAACCAGGAAGTATGCATCTTACAACTTTAAAATTAAGATGAAGTTGCAGAGGACGGCAGAAGGAACTTGGATCACTGATACCATCACTGAGCAGCTGAGCCCGTGGATCCAGAAGTCCCTTACGTGGGAACTTGCTGTTATAAGACATGTTTTCTGATTAATTAAGCATTTTGAGTTGGGAGATCTGTAATTTGCTGCCGAAAATATTCTCATGGAAATAATGATACAACCATAAAGCTTGATAAAGAAGCACTGCTGTGTAAAAGCCTTCCGTAGCATGCTGTTACTTACAGACTAAATCCCAAACTCTTGTAAGCTGGTTTAGCTGTGTTAGAACTTGGTCTCAATTTGCTTCTCTGCCTTCATTTTCCAGTTATCTCCGCTACACACTTATCCTATGCGTGTGTGTGCGCTCAGTGGTGTCTGACTGTTTGTGCCCTCATGGGCTGTAGCCCGCCAGGCTCCTCTGTCCATGGGGTTCTCCAGGCAAGAACACCGGAGTGGGCTTCCACGCCCTCCTCCAGGGCACCCTCCCGACCCAGGGATCGAAGCTGCCTCTCGTGCCTCTTGCATTACAGGTGGGTTCTTCACCATTGAGCCACCCTGGAAGCCCACAGCATCCCATAGGAGTCCCACAAGTATCTGTTCTTCTGGATCCAGGCAGTGTTAGATTGCCTTATTAGTGTGCAGCTTTTTTGGAGGGATTAATGACTGATTTTTATTTTGAAAGAATTTAGAGGGAAGAAGATAAGATTATCAGCCATTACAATCTATTAATATTTCCTTCTATCAATCTTTAGTGACTGTTTCTTTTATTCTATCAATACCATTTACTATAATAGATTGATTTTTTCAATCTAAGAAATTGTGCTAAAATATATGTAATATTTAAAACATCTTAATCAATTTAAAAATTGATTTGTCTTGAAAGTGGTTTTAAATATGTAGATTTTATTGTGCAACCATCACCGCCATTTCTCTCCATAGTCTTTTTCATTTTGTGAAACTGAAACTCTGTCCCATTAAGCAGTAACATCACATGACCTGTTCTCCAGTCTCAGCAACTATCCTTTCACTTTCTGCCTTATAATTTCCATTATTCTAAGTATCTCATATAAGTGGAATGATACAACATTTGTGTTTTTCTGATTGGCTTATTTCACTTAGTGTAACATCGCCAAAGTTTATTCAAGTTGTAGCATATGCCAGAATTCCCTTCCTTCTAAGTCTGAGTAATAGTCCATTGTATGGATATGCCACGTTTGGCTTATGCATTTATCTGTCAATGGAAACGTGGATTGCTATGTTTCGGCTGTTGTAAATAATGCTGCTATTGAACATGAGTATACAGACATCTCTTTGAGACCCTGCTTTCAATTTTTTTTGGGTATATATCCAGAAGTGGAATTGCTATTTCATATGATAATTCTATGTTTATTTTTTGAGTACTCACCATATTGTTTTCCATAAAGTTTGTACTATTTCACATTCTCAATAACAGCATACAAGGGTTTCAATTTTTTTCACATCCTCACCAACAATTATTTTCTGCTTAAAAAATCTATTAGCCATTCTAATGGGTGTGAGATAGTATCTCTCTTTTTTTTTTAAACTCTTATTTCTTTATTATTGTTTTCGTTGCACTGGTCTTCACTTCCTTAACTGCCTTCAACAAACAAAATTTTCAGTCTTTGCTGAGAAGCTGTGTGTATGCATGTGTGTGTGTGTGTGTGTGTGTGTGTGTGTGTGTGTTGGGGATAAGTCTTTAAAGCTCTGGGACACAGTTGGCAACTCTGCCTTAGCCATCGCTCCTTGCTTGCAGACAGCCTCAGGCCAACCAGAGGTGGGAGACAAGGGCGTTCTCAGGTTTTCCCTCGGCATGTACACAACCCTGCTTATGCACTTGGCCTTTATTATTTCCAAGTTATTGTCATAGTTTTAAAGTCCCTTATGGATACAGTGTGTGTGTGTGTCAGTTGCTCAGTCATGTCCGACTCTGTGATCCCATGGACAGTAGCCTGCCAGGCTCCTCTATTCAGTCCATGGAATTCTCCAGGTAAGAATACTGGAGTGAGCAGCCATTCCCTTCTCCAGGGCATCTTCCCAACCAAAGGATCAAACCTGGGTCTTCTGTACTGCAGGTAGATTTGTTACCATCTGAGCCACAAGGGAAACCATGGACATTGTACTCTACAGTTTTTTTGTTTTTTAAGTTATTTGATCAGCCTTTTGTATTCCCCAAATGTCATCCTTGATTTAGGCAGACATGATGCTAAGTACCACTGTCTGTTCAAATACCCCATGGATGGATGATCCTGGTAGGCTACAGTCCATGGGGTCACAAAGAGTCAGACACGACTGAGCGACTTCACTTTCATTTTGATCAGCCTTTTGTATTCCCCAACTGTCATCCTTGATTTAGGCAGACATGATGCTAAGTGCCACCGTCTGTTCAAACACCCCAGGGAGAAAGCTGTTCACAGTGACTAAGCTTTGAGTGAGGTCAGATTAAGACGAGGCTTGCCAGTGGAGATTTCTAGGGAGCTGCCAGACAAGTTAATAAACATTCTCTAGGAATAGGGCTCTTTTGGGAGAATTCCAATACCACCCCCTTTTTTGTAGTTGTTAGGCTGGTGTTTTTCACAAGTTCTGTGGTTGCCAGGTTGTTTAATTTAAAGGCTACTATGGAGATGGGGCAAGGAGGATGGGAATGTGACAGGTTAAAGCGCCGCGGACCTCACTGTTTTTGCCAAGATACCGCCATTTTTCTTGAATAAGTGCTTCTTGGATTATTGCAATTTTAAAACTAATTTCCAGATTTCTGAAAAAGTTGATTTTGACAACTTTTTGCCAATGTTCTCCTGTATTTTATGGAAGAATGGGTTTTAGAGATCCTTATTCTTTTATTCCAGAAGTATTCTCTGAAGTGGCCTCTAAAATCTCCATTTTCTGAAGGCATTTGTGCTTCTGTGTGCTCAGTCATGTCTGACTCTTTGCAACCCCATGGACTGTAGCCTGCCAGGCTCCTCTGTCTGTGGAATTTTCCAGGCAAAAATACTGAAGTGGGTCGCCATTTCCTTCTCTGGGGGATCTTCTCCGACCCAGATTGAATGAAACTGCACCTTCTGCATTGCAGACAGAGTCTTTACCTGCTGAGCCATCTGGGAAGGCATTTGAAGATCCCAGATTTCAGAAGCCAACATTTCATAACTAAATTTGAACCTCTGAGTCTGTAGCACTCAGTGTTCGCATATTTGGTATGCCCTGTGAAACCTCTGCAGTTTACATTTGCTCTATGAGTCTCCTGGGAGATGCCAGTTCTAAAAAACATAATTCTCCCACAACTTTTCCCAAGACAAGTTGTTTAGGTTCCATTTTTCACAGGATCAAGCAACTGACATTTTAGCATATTTTCTGCTGCCACTGACCTCAGCTCAGAAGCAACTCTTCCGTCCCTCAAGTCTAGCTGAGCTTTGGTCCCTCAGAGAGAGGCTGTGGCAGGAGCTGTTTCATTCTGATCTGTCAGCCGGAAACAAAGCTACTTACTTTCTGTTTTGGATTCTGGATGATGCAATGCTTGCACAATCCAGGACAGGATTATGCTTACAACGATCAGCTCTGTGACACTGCTGAAGAGCAAATACTGTAAAAGCATACCGCCAGCTAACTGAATTAAAAAAGAAGAGAAGCATTCCTCCTGTTAATTAATCATTTACAAACTATACAGGAACAACGTTCAGAAAATAGGGTAAAAATCATTCATCCCAACAGTCTCACATACCTATGATGATTTGGGGGGTATTTTTCATAAAAATAAAATGTTTCAAATTTTACCTAGTGCTTATATATGTGTCGCACATTATGCTAAGCACTTTCATTTAAGAACAGCCCTACAAGTAGGGAGCTTTGATTTCCATTTTACACGTGAAAAGCAGACTGAGCAGTGGAGAGATGGCCTGTGGGACCATGCGCTACACTGGCGCCCAACCTCTTCTTGCAGTCTCTCGTTTAATGAGGGTGACTAGGGACCTGTGTTTTATGTTTTCCCCGGCGCATGCATAGTCGGCATGTTCTGTGTTCTTCTAACTCACGTATCGTGAGCGCTGCGGCACGTGTTTACGTGACCTGTGTTTTAGGCTTCCCCCGGCACGTGTGCAGTAGGCATGTTCTGTGTTCTTCTAACTCATGTAGCGTGAGCGCTGCGGCGCGTGTCAGGTGGAATTGTTCTCCCTCTGCCTCCACATTTCTACTGCGCTCCCAAGTAGGAGTTTTCGCTTTGTGAGCAATAGATATGGCTTCCGGTGCTTTTTCATGCTCTTCACTTACAATTCCCCATGTGAAAAGCAGGGATTTATCAAATTGTTGATTTTTGAGAGGAGGAAGCCAGCTCCCTCCAGAACGATCTGTGCTTGCAGCTATGAGTTCTTCTTCTCAGCATCTGGAAGTTTCAGGGCCACTGTAGGGAGACTGGTGGTCTAAACATAACTAGCAGGATGAGTTTAATTCAAAAGGAGAGGTATCAGTACATTAGCAGGTTAATTTTGGCCAAAGATTTAAAACTTTTTCTCCAACTATGGTGGTGATGGTGGTATTGGTATTGTTCAGTCACTAAGTCGTGTCCCACTCTTTGCAACCCCGTGGACTGCAGTACACCAGGCTCCCGTTTCCTCCACGATCTACCAGAGTGTGCTCAAATTCATGTCCCTGGAGTCAATGATGCCACCTAACCATCTCATCCTCTGCCATCCCCTTCTCCTCATGCCTTTAATCTTTCCCAGCATCAGGGTCTTTCCTAAGGAGTCAGTTCTTCACATCAGGTGGCCAAAGTATTCGAGTTTCAGCTTCAGCATCAGTCCTTCCAGTGAATATTCAGGACTGATTTCCTTTAGGATGGACTGGTTTGATCTTGCACTCCAAGGGACTCTCAAGAGTCTTCTCCATACCGCAGTTCGAAAGCATCAATTCTTCCTCACTCAACTATGGTAATCAACAATAAAGCTGATAATTTCAGCTATATCTGCTTGATTCTGTCTTTGCTCCTTTGGTTCAGAACATGAGAGAAGGAGAGTGGATGGCTGCTTACTGGGCTCCCATGCTAGCTTCTTAGGGCTACTGTGATGAAGTATCACAATTCAGTGGCTTAACACAACTGAAATGTGTTTTCTCACAGGCCTGGAAGGTAAAAGTCAAAAGGAATGTACTGGTCTGACGCTGTTCCTTCCAAAGCCCCCTCGGGGGGAGGGTTCTTCCTTGCCTCTTCCAGCCCTGGAAGCCCCAGGTGTTCCTCTTTTTCTGAAGTTTTTACTGTTTCCAAATACTAAAGGAAAACTGATTTTTAAAATATTCCCGTGAAAAAAATTTGGAGGAAATACAGGTTTTTTTTTTTTCAATATTTCTCTGCCAAAGATGTTTGATAACTTTGGTTGTCTTTTCCATACCTTTCTCATTGCAAACATACACCATTCATCATAGTTTTTTTCAGTTATATCTAAAATTTTGATCCAGTTATTGTTAAATTTGGTACCTACCTGTGACCAAACATAGTCTTCCATTTTTGCAGCATAGGAGAAACACGCGATACATAATATAATTGAACCACATGCAGAAAAGCAGGCGCTAAAGATGCTCATGACAATGGTGGATATCAGCTGTGACAGACACACAGGAGAGCTGATCAGGAGCAGCAGAAGCAGATTCTGATGAAGCAACCAGTCTAGCCATCAGCTAGGGAACATTTCAGCTAAAATTTTAATCTGATTTTCTGGCATTTTACTGCACTTACTAGCAGGACTCTGAGTTAAATTTGTCTAGTAACCAATTAGGATAAAAAATTTTTTTCAGAAGATATATTTATTTATTCAACAAATAATTATACAGTGCCTACAACATGCTAAATATTGTGTTAAGGATAAACTCAGACTTCAACTGAAGAATCTTATAATCAAATGGGGGAGGCAAAATGATACTTCATGTGATAAAAATTCAATAAATAATGAGCTTAAGTCTAGCATCTGCCAATGTCATCCTCCTTCAGTAATGCCACTTCAGTACTTAAAACCTTTCCATAGTCCCAGCATCCTTCCAGACAGCATGGAGGGCCTTACAGGAGCCGTGAAGAGAGGCTGTATCCCTTTTCAAAGATGCTGCATGCATTTTTGTATATGTGAGGACAGTTACATTTTAAAGAGGATTTTTAAAAAACTAATAATGGAAAGAAGGATGTGCTTTGATGCTGGTTAACAAAAAGAAAGGATCATAGTGGCAACATTAATGTTTGGTTGTCCAGTCGTCAACCCCCTTCCTACTTTAAGGGCTCTTCTCATTGTTCTAGTCTTTATGAGAGATGTTTATCAAACTTCTATGAAAGTCAGAGGGAGGTCCTTCCTGTCTTCAATCTATAGAGCCAGAGTCAGACCACAGCTAATGAGATGCTCCTCTTAAGGACTATAAACCTTGAGCAAGTAACTTAAAGATGAACAAAAGATTAGGATTCATTCCTAGAAGAGAGAGCTGTGATGTTATGCAGAGGCAGGCAGTGGGAACCTGGACTGCTAGGTATCTAATGATGGTAACAATGTGGCAAGATATGCCTCCCTAAAAGGAATACTTCTGTTGTACTACTGCGCTTTCTTTTTCTGGTTCTCCGGGACTCCCTCAGATCCTGTTTATTTTCTAAGACTAGTCCTTCATCTCCTGTAGATGCTACAAGCCTGGCATCTTCTCAATGTTTCTCATTTTTCCTTGGATAGCCAGACTCAGTTCACAGTGGCAGACAAAGTTGAGAAAGAGAGCAGTGTATGCGCATTATGGGAAAGAGAGCAGTGTATGCACAGCTTCAGAAACATGGGGAAGTGGCAGTTCCAGAAAGCTCCTGGCATTTGATGTGGCTGAAATGTGAAATGCTGAAGGGGAGTTGGGTTACATGTGATCAGAGAAGTGGGTGAGGGATGGAAAATGAAGAACCTAGTTTCTGTGCTGAGGATTTTAAAATTTTATCTTTATGTACATATAGAGCTGCTGGGAGTATCAGCCAGAGGGCCTCTTCCTTAGTAAAGATCCAGGCTGTGGCATGCTCCAGAAAGTGCCCACTACTCCTGCCTCTGCACACTTACCCTGTATCCACTTATGAGGTCCCTCATCCCATGAGTCAGGGCTGGGCAGATGAAGAGAGCCCCTTTCTCTAGGTTGGGGGAAAGAGAACAGTGATTCATCTTTATGAACCAGGATCACCTAAAGAAAGATATGTGTGTTCCAAAAAAGTCTAATTGAACATTTGAATTAAATACACAACATCATTACTTTTGAGGGATCCTGTTTCTAGTGTGAAAGTCTGAGGAACATCAAGGAGCAACTCCCCACTGAAACTCGTGAATGTTACTAAAAATAAACCCAATCACTTAAAAATCTCTGGAAACAGTCCTCAGGGCATACAGCAAATGAAGAAATATTTATTCAAGAAAATCTACTAAAACTCAGTACAAACTGTGAGTCTGTGGTATATGAACTGAGGTCTGCACCCTCTTGTCTCTTCTCAGCAAGGCAAGACCACTCCAAATCTTTCCCTTCATCCCCTAGTCAGAGTTTCATCTAATGCTACCTTCCCTGGAGGCACAGGTCATTTAATTAGCATGTCTAATCCTGTGCCCAGCCACCTGTTGCCCAGGCTACGTCCCAGTGCATGCAGCCTAGAGAAGGGGGGTCTCTTCATCTGCCGAGCCCCCCACTTATGGGATAGGGGGTACCTTGGATGTGGTATCAGTGAGTCCTGGGCCCTGACCAACCATGCCCTGGCTTATGGGGTCAGGGCTCCACGTCATGAGAGGCAAACAGAGGAGACCTGGGCCGCTGCCACCTTCACCAAGCCCTCAGCTCTTAAAGTGGAGGAGTCACTCAGAGAGAAGCACTCCATTGTCCTTGACACCCAGCACATTCTAGCACCAGAGCCCTGGCTTAGAGAATTTGTCCAGAGGAAAAGGAAACTATAAAAAGAGGGCTTCGATCTCCCCAAGGGAGATGACTTCATTTGTAGCAGAGGAAAAGACTCTGATGCTGGGAGGGATTGGGGGCAGGAGAAGGGGACGACAGAAGATGAGATGGCTGGATGGCATCACCGACTCGATGGACATGGGTTTGGATGGACTCTGGGAGTTGGTGATGGACAGGGAGGCCTGGTGGGCTGTGATTCATGGGGTCGCAAAGAGTCAGACACGACTGAGCGACTGAACTGAACTGAACTGAACTGATGGAGAAATCTAGGCCTAAGGGTGTTCTCATAAATAGTTGAAGTGTTAAGGGAAACACTGACTGAAACCGCCCACCCTGGCTAGACAAGGTAGTAGCCACTTTAAGGAGTTATTTTAACAGCAGGAGGTCTTGGTAAGGAATGTGGAACCAACAAGCCACTACCAACCGGAAGAATTTGGGAAAGGTCAAAAGGAGAGAGGAGACCCCAGTCCACAAGTCCTATCGACCTCCCAGGATCCTCCTTGTTGGAACATCTTGGGTGAGCGATGTGTGCACCACAAGAAAGGACCCTGAGTCAGAATGATTGGCCAGAGACCATCTGGAAACCAACCCCGTTACCATGAAAGCTGAGACTGTGAGCCACGCGGCAGAGCAGCCTCCTGGGCTCCCTCACCCCCTGCTCTCCACCTGGGGGCCCCTTCCAGTAAAGCCTCTTGCTAACATCTGTCAGCATGTGTGTGTTCTTGGACAATTCATTTCTGAATGTTAGTCAAGAGTCCACTCTCAGGCCCTGGAAGGGGTCTCCCTTCCTGCAACAGAAGCTGTGGTGAAAGACAGTTTGAAGGAATTGATAAGATGCATAGGAGATCTAGGCTTTAACTGTAGGGAAGTTAATTCGCTAGAGAAATGGGGAAACAAACAGTTAGGAAGAGCCTTCCTGGGTTCAGAACAAATCTCTCCCTCAGGCTTTGCTCAGATGCCATCTTCTCAGTGAGATGAATTTGGATCATCTTATTTAAGCACACAAGCTCTCCCTGATGCCAGGAAAGACTGAGGGAAGGAGAAGAGGGCATTAGAGGGCGAGATGGCTGGATGGCATCACCGATGCAATGGATATGAACTTGGGCAAACTTTGGGAGATGGTGAGGGGCTCCAGGGAGGCCTGGCGTGCTGCAGTCCATGGAGTTGCAAAGAGTTGGACACGACTGAGCAACTGAACAAAAACAGCACTTAAGGCAGACAGACTCCCAAGGGCAGCCCTGCAGGTGTTGCCTCCACTGCCACGGTGGTTCTCACTTTCTCACATGTTACTGTTTCCTTATCTGTCATGTGCAATTTCTTTATCTTCCCATTACGATATAAGTGCCGCAGGGGCAAGAAATCTTTGTCTGTTTGTTCACCAAGGCATCCTACATACCAGAACTTGCCTCATGCTCAAGATGCTTTTTTTGAACTGAATTATTGGAATTTATAAAGAAAGTTTGGCACCGAAGAATTGATGCTTCCGAACTGTGGTGCTGGAGAAGACTCTTGAGAGTCCCTTGGACTGCAAGGGGATCCAACCAGTCCATCCTAAAGGAGATCAGTCCTGAGTGTTCACTGGAAGGACTGATGTTGAAGCTGAAACTCCAATACTTTGACCACCTGATGCGAATAACTGACTCATTTGAAAAGACCCTGATGCTGGGCAAGACTGAAGGCAGGAGGAGAAGGGGACGACAGAGGATGAGATGGTTGGATGGCATCACTGACTCAATGGACATGAGTCTGAGTAAACTCCGGGAACTGGTGATGGACAGAGGGGTTTGGTGTGCTGCAGTCCATGGAGTCGCAAAGAGTTGGACACGACTGAGCAACTGAACTGAGCTGACTGGAACTTAGAAACCTTAACGGTACATGAGGTGCATCATAGCACCCAAGAATAATAGAACACTATGCTGCCACCTGAGTAAATTTTCCAAGGCATTTTCCTGACTTGATAAGTAATTATAATCGATTTCGTTTTGTAGAATTGAGCCACGCTGATTTGGAAACTTCCTGGACTAGCATCCTTGGGGCAGAGGAGTGTTTGTGTTTCTGTGAAGAATGATATCACATGTTTCTAGAGAAGGAACTGGAACTACACTGGCTGAGACAAGAAGAAATGCTTACTTTTGCTACTTGAGGTTGGGGGAAGAATGATGAGGGGAGCCAGACTGTGGCTAGAACTTGGAAGTTATAGCCATCATCCTCTCCCACCATCCTTCTGGTAAAAAACAAAAACAAAAGCACTTTTGGTGAGTTTTTGTGACAACCAGTCAAGTGAAGTGAAAGTCGCTCAGTCATGTCCGACTGTTTGTGACCCCCTGGCTTAAAGTCCATGCCAGATCCTCCAGGCCAGAATACTGGAGTGGGTAGCCGTTCCCTTCTCCAGGGGATCTTCCAAACCCAGGGATCAAACCCAGGTCTCCCGCATTGCAAATTTATTCACACCTGTTTCCTTGGGTGTGAAGAAAAATGGAAATAGTCTGTGCAAATATGAAACTGAACTAGGATGATGTCAGTTGCCAATTAAAAATGGACAATTGCTGTCTGCCTCTGACAAGGATTAAATCACAAGCTGGTTTGACCCTTAACCTTCAACACCCACCTGAAAGAAGTTCAAGGTGGAGATCAGGAATGAGGCATTCTGTGCTCTGGGAAAAACTAGCCAAACAGGTCTTCAGATACTTAGATATTTTCAGAAGATTTTATGAGTCCGATTCTTGTATTTCCTCATATCTAGAAAAATACTAAAATCCTTCATGGTGACATCTGCTCCTTGTGAGTAACAGTATCTTTCATGAAACTAGCAGCAACTTTCATGAAGCTAGCAGTAACCTTCATGAAGCTAGCAGTAACCTTCATGAAACTAGCAGTAACCTTTATGAAACTAGCAGTAACCTTTATGAAACTAGCAGTAACCTTCATGAAGCTAGCAGTAACCTTTATGAAGCTAGCAGTAACCTTCATGAAACTAGCAGTAACCTTCATGAAACTAGCAGTAACCTTCATGAAGCTAGCAGTAACCTTTATGAAGCTAGCAGTAACCTTTATGAAACTAGCAGTAACCTTCATGAAGCTAGCAGTAACCTTCATGAAGCTAGCAGTAACCTTTATGAAGCTAGCAGCAACCTACATGAAGCTAGCAGTAACCTTCATGAAGCTAGCAGTAACCTTCATGAAGCTAGCAGTAACCTTCATGAAGCTAGCAGTAACCTTCATGAAGCTAGCAGCAACCTTCATGAAACTAGCAGTAACCTTCATGAAGCTAGCAGCAACCTTCATGAAGCTAGCAGTAACCTTCATGAAGCTAGCAGTAACCTTCATGAAGCTAGCGGTAACCTTCATGAAACTAGCAGTAACCTTCATGAAACTAGCGGTAACCTTCATGAAGCTAGCAGTAACCTTCATGAAGCTAGCGGTAACCTTTATGAAGCTAGCAGCAACCTTCATGAAACTAGCGGTAACCTTCATGAAGCTAGCAGTAACCTTCATGAAGCTAGCGGTAACCTTCATGAAGCTAGCAGTAACCTTCATGAAGCTAGCGGTAACCTTCATGAAACTAGCGGCAACCTTCATGAAACTAGCGGCAACCTTCATGAAGCTAGCGGTAACCTTCATGAAGCTAGCGGTAACCTTCATGAAACTAGCGGCAACCTTCATGAAGCTAGCGGTAACCTTTATGAAACTAGCGGTAACCTTTATGAAACTAGCGGTAACCTTCATGAAACTAGCAGCAACCTTTATGAAACTAGCAGTAACCTTTATGAAGCTAGCAGTAACCTTCATGAAACTAGCAGTAACCTTTATGAAGCTAGCAGTAACCTTTATGAAACTAGCAGTAACCTTTATGAAACTAGCAGTAACCTTCATGAAGCTAGCAGTAACCTTTATGAAACTAGCAGTAACCTTTATGAAATTAGCAGCAACCTTCATGAAACTAGCAGCAAGCTTCTGCAAAAAATGCTTGACTGCATGTCCTCCCCCTTCACCAAAATCACATATACACTGACTCTCCCTCCTGCCTGTTTGGAGCAGTTTCTCAGAGCTGTCTGAAATGCTGTCTCCTGGGCTATACTCTTCACTTTATCCCCAAATAAAGCTTCAGTTGGGGCTTTACAGGTGGTTCTAGTGGTAAAGAACCCTCTTGCCAATGTAGGAAACATAAGAGATGCGGGTTCAGTCTCTGGGTTGAGATGATCCCCTGGGGGAAGCATGGCAGCCCACTCTAGTCTTCCTGTCTGGAGAATCCCATGGACAGAGGAGCCCAGTGGGCTGTGGTCTATGGGGCCCCAGAGTCAGACACAACTGAGTGACTGAGCACAAAGCTTTCAACTCTCGTGTTGCACTCCACCTCCCCCCCCCCCCCCCCCGCCCCCCGCAGCCAACACAGTTTCAGGGATTTGCAAAATCACAAGGGCATTCACAGACTTTGGGGCCAACTCTACTTGCATCTTTGGGGCAAAAGTAACACCAGGTCACATCTGGGTCACATGTACATGCTGTGTGCAACTGTCCTTTATGCTTGCGTGCATGCTGTGCCAAGTCGCTCAGCTGTGTCTGACTCTTTGCAACCTTGTGGACTGTAGCCCTCCAGGCTTCTCTCTCCATGGGGTTCTCCAGGCCAGAAGACTGGAGTGGGTTGCCATGCCCTCCTCCAGGGGATCTTTCAGACCCAGGGATTGAATCTGCACCACCCGTGTCTCCTGCATTGGCAGGCAGGTTCTTTGCCACTGTTGCCACTGGGAAGCCTCATCCTTCATGCTTATTTACTCTTTTAACCCTCACAACCATCGTCTGAGGCAGGGAACTTCATGGGTCACTTTTTTTTTTTTTCAGATGAGGAGAGTGAAGCACAGTAATTTGCCCAAGTTCATGCAGCCAATTGGACAATCCATCTCCAGAGCTGTGATCCCAATCACAGTGGGGGAGGTTCTACAGGAGAAAGTGACTATCCTTTGTTGGATATACTTTAATGGTATCTGATTCATGTTCCAGTGTTATTCTCTAGATCTGAGTTTGCTGAAGGCAACTCTCTTTTCAAACATCATGTTGTCTTATCCCCTTCTCGCTGCTTTTGTCTCTTAGGTTAGAGCTCTGTTTGGCTATATTTTCCCTTCTCGGCACCCCTGGTGGCTCAGTGGTAAAGAATCTGCCTGTCAGTTCAGGAGACGTAGGTTTGATCCCTGGATCAAGAAGATCCCCTGGAGAAGAAAAAGGCAACTCATTCCAGTATTCTTGACTGGGAAATCCCAGGGACAGAGGAACCTGGAGGTTACAGTCCATGGGGTTGCAAAAACATCAGACACAACTTAGCAACTAAACAACAATGCCAACATACTCCACTAGATAGCTTGAATTGATTTTCCCATAAGAACCCTCTCATCTGACATCTTATAAAACTAACTCCTTGCACCCTCCTCAACACCCATACACCCTGCACACAAAGAGATGCACTGGAGGGCATCCTGATAACAAGTGTTTTTTTTTCCTATACAAACATTTGGAAAAGCAGTTTTTCCTCCTAGAAAAACTGACTGAAAAGCAATAATTTCTTCTCAGTGTGTTCCAGGCACAAGCCTGTCATCTCTGGTGTTGCCCCAAATGCCCCACGTACCTTATACCGCGTGGGCTTCTTCTGCGCGATGACAGCCATGGACCCCGACAGGAGGAACTGGGGGCAGAAACACGGGTCTGTAAACACCCACTTCTGGTGACGGGCCCCCAGACACGTTCCCTAATGCCAGCGGCATTCCTGAGCTCTAACGCATCGCTGAGTTCTCTGAAGAAGGCGGTTTTAACTATGTATTTCAGTTCTGTAGTGACCACTGGTAGACTCTAAGAAATGGACTCACCCTTTCTACAGAGAAGAAACGACATTTTAGTATTTGGTCATTAATGAACCCTTTGTACTGGTGATGGGGCTTAGGGACCTCACAAAGACTATGAGGGCCGAGGAGGCTGTACTTCACTTGTTTTGATTGCCATTTATTTGAGAGAACATTGCCCCACACCCATCACGCTGTAGAGAAAAAGATTTCATCAACTGAAAATAGTTTCAGAAAGCATTTGATCTGAAGATTTAGAGGCTGACTTCCACATAGTCTGTCTTAAGGACTGTTTGTTGCTCCTGGCAATTAGGGTTTTTTTTTTGAAATGCTTGTCTTATACCTGATCTGCATCTGCTCACAGCAGCTACAAAAGATGACTTATTTCAAGGGGGCTGGGGACCTTGCAGCCCGGGAAAGTGAGACCCTGTCATGAAAGCAGAAGCATTCTTAGCTTGATTAAAAAAAAACAAACAAAAAAACTCTGATACTTTTCCTGGGTCACTCTGTAAAATTTACTTACACTTTCTAAATCTTGGTTTCCTCATTCATTAAATGGGAATTAGTAACATTCTCTCATGAGGTTGGTTTTCCCATCATATAAAAGAGACCTGAAGTACTTTTTGAAACACGCCTGATATGCAGCAGATATGAAACTGAATAATTACTGCCTGTGACTGATTTCTTCTGTAATCTTCTCTTCCACATCATGGACTTGGGAATCCTTCTGGATGCCTTGTATTGGGCAATTCACTTTCACTGTATTCTGTCAGTGTAAAGCATTTCTCCTTATGACATATGGCCCTTTCCAGAAAGTTCTGGTGCTGATAAACGCCCTTCACTTGAGGACCAACCCTAAAGGAAAGTCTCTGAGGGAATATCTCTCATCTGGGGCACTGGTGACCAGACCCCCCCAGGGTTAAAACTGCTGTAGTACCATGTTTCAAGGGGCTTTCTTGGAAGCGCTAATGGTAAAGAATCTGCCTGCCAATGTAGGAGGCACCAGTTCAGTTCAGTCACTCAGTTGTGTCCGACTCTTTGCAACCCCATAGACTGCGGCATACGAGGCTTTCATGTCCAGCACCAACTCCTGGAGCTTACTCAAACTCGTGTCCATCGAGTCACTGATGCCATCCAACCATCTCATCCTCTGTCGTCCCCTTCTCCTCCTGCCTCAATCTTGCCCAGCATCAGGGTCTTTTCCAATGAGTCAGTTCTTTGCATCAGGTGGCCAAAGTATTGGAATTTCAGCTTCAGCATCAGTCCTTCCAATGAATATTCAGGTCTGCTTTCCTTTAGGATGGACTGGTTGGATTTCCTTGCAGTCCAAGGGACTCTCAAGAGTCTTCGCCAACACCACAGTTCAAAACCATCAATTCTTTGGTGCTCAGCTTTCTTTATATGCAACTCTCACATCCATACATGACCACTGGAAAAACCATAGCCTTGACTAGATGGACCTTTGTCGGAAAAGTAATGTCTCTGCTTTTTTATATGGTGTCTAGGTTGGTCATAGCTTTTCTTCCAAGGAGTGAGCGTCTTTTAATTTCATGGCTGCATTCACCATCTGCAGTGATTTTGGAGCTCCCCCAAAATAAAGTCTGACGCTGTTTCCACGGTTTCCCCATCTATTTGCCATGAAGTGATGGGACCAGATGCCATGATGTTTGTTTTCTGAATGTTGAGTTTTAAACCATCTTTTTCATTCTTCTCTTTCACTTTCATCAAGAGGCTCTTTAGTTTCTCTTCTCTTCCTGCCATAAGGGTGGTGTCATCTGCATATCTGATGACATATCTCCTGCATATGGGAGGAGGCATAAAAGGCGCATGTTTGATCCCTGGGTTGGGAAGATCCCCTTGAGAAGGAGAATGCAACCCACTCCAGTATTCTTGTCTGGAGAATCCTCATGGACAGAGGAAACTGTTGGGCTACAAGGGTCGCAAAGAGTTGGACATGACTGAAGAGACTTAGCATGCATGCAGCATGTTTCAGAGTCCTTTTCCCAAAGCACAGGGACTGTGTTACATTCAAATCTCCTCTCCCACAGCCTTGTTTTTGGTTGAGGAGTACGAAGGGAATTGGTCAAAGGCTAATAAAACCTTTTGCCCTCTAAGGAGAAATTTGGCCTTGGGTCAGCTTTGATGGAGAAAGAAATGGCAACCCACTCCAGTATTCTTGCCTGGAGAATCCCATGGAGGGAGGAGCCTGGTAGGCTACAGTCCATGAGGTCACAAAGAGTTGGACACAACTGAGCGACTTCACTTTCTTTCACTTTCTTTCAGCTTTGATACACTAGGAATATTAGTTGTGTTACTATGCCACATCACTTATGAATAAAATCCTTGATTGATGAATTGTTTCTGGATTGGTTGTAGCTATGAGCTTAAATTGACTTGTGGGAGACCACAGCTTTGGGTTTCCCTGAATACAGTGCCTTGGAATTAATCGTGAATGTCTCTGGCAGGTACCCTGGAAACTATGCTTATGCAGTTATTACAGTATCCTTCCTTACTCAAAACATCCACTTTAGAAACCGGTCTTAATTTCTTCACCCCATGTTTCTCTTTTCTGTTTCCTTGTGTAGTCTCTCTGAAAATCTCCAAAAATCATTAAGCTCAGGCCTTTGGATTTCCACTCTGCCAAAGAAGGGCATCATAGTTTCCCAAACAGCCACTCTCTTTATTACTCTTCAAACACACCCGTCAACATCATTTATACATGCACATGCCGTTCTCTGAAAGGGTTCATCAAGCATGAAACAAGCATAGAAATGCTTTCCCTAAGTATGCACTCCCCACCCCAGCCCAAAGCCTACCCTCCACTTTGTTAAGGCTGTTTCCGCAGTAAGATTTGCTGTTTAGAGTCAGATACTGGGTCTTTAGTCCATTGTTTGACCTCATGAGTAATTCACTTGATACATTAGAAAAAAGATGAAAGAAAAAATACCATGGTTTACTCACAAATGGTGATGACCATACTATGTACCCTAGTGTAAGTAATACAGGGATATAGCCAGTGCTTTTTATATCCTCTTCGCCAAGAAACAAGGAAGCACAGAGAAAACCCAGTGCGTAGTGAAACATGGTAAGAATTATTTGCACAGCCTGTGAGAAGAGAGAGTCATCATTATTACTCAAGTCAGGTCTATCACAGACGCATACAATCTGAGTGACTGAAAGGTCGTGGAATTGTCCTCCTTATGCTGGTATTTCTGAAGCAGTGATGAAAGACTTAACATGTCAAGGAGGATAAAGGGGCCACACTGGGGTCATTTAATGAAACTGGGAGTATTTGTCTTTGTTTTATAATAATCTTTGGAGGTAATTAACTTAAATCTAGTTGGTTCTAGCTAAGTGAAAAGCAGAGACCTATTTGTTTGGTCCAGGCAGACACACAACAGGAAGGAGATGTCTGGCTCTGGGGATGGCTCAGGCTGTCTTGACACTGGTCTCCTTTCTGCAGTTGCTTATCTGAGGCCGCCTCTAGTGCATACTTGGTCCTTTTGGACTTGGCTCCTTTCTTTCATCCTCTCTTGTCTGGGACTTGGACTTGGGTTTCCCTTTGCTTTTCACCATTCCCATACCCTGTGCTGACTTTTGTAACTACAGGCTGGACCAGAGCCCTAGGCTTTGTTAAAAAAACAAGCAAACCATGAGAAGGGATGCTCTCCAATGACTCCTGGTTTTCTGTAACTCTCATGTGAAGTGTGCTCATGTGCTGGGACTTGTTTGCCAGCTTGTGTGGAGCCTCACTCACACATGTGCCCAGAGCATCCTTGTCAGGCAGTGAAGGAGGCAGATGGGGAAGGTCAGTCTTCTGTTCTAGCCAGGCCTTCAACTGATTGGATGCGGCCCACCCACACATGGAGGGCAATCTGCCTTACTCAATGTCCACTGATTTAATTGTTAATCTCATTCAAAAGACATCCTCACAGACATACCCAAAACAATGAGGGCAAATATCTGGGTACCCTGTGGCCCAGGTAAGCTGACACATTCAATTAACTGTCACAGAATGTCAAGTGGTGATAGTACTCCTCTCCCTTAAAGATTACCTTGACCTTGAGATAACACATAATCACACATTTATTGGTGACTTGTGCCTCTATCTCCCACATGAAGGATGGCAGTTCAGGTTGGGATCAGATGGAGTTGCCCACTGATGACTCACTCTTCAATTTTAGCTTCTTTCTGGATTATAAATCCACTGACACTTTGATTTCAGTGAAGGACCCACGAGAGTTTAGTAGAAGAAACTAAATAGAAGACCCTAACCCTCAACCTCTCTTGAGGTGATGGATCGTACTGGTGGGTCAGAGGGCGGCCACGACAGGTTTATAGCTTCTCCACATTGTGATTAATGCCTTCCTGGCCAGATAAGGAGATAAGGAACAAGCAATCCAGACCCAAAACACCATGGTAATGCAGGATGGGTGTAGAGAAAACACATCTCCCCCCTTACCCTGCCCTATGTGAGACTTTGCTGCATTAAGGTACATTTCCATTCTGGAGGGGGGCTAAGTAGCTACCAACCAGCTGAGGGTGGTCACTGACTTGATATGGTGGAAGTTTTCCTGGCACAAGCTTCACTCTTGCTACCTTCAATCAAAATGTACTTCAAGCCCCCACAAATATTGGTGGATAATAGAAAAGGTTATAACCTTTTGTTAACATTAAAAAAAAAAAACAACCTAAAGCATTCTAAGGTTGAGGACAGATGAGAGGGAGGACACAATGCAGAATATGACCCACCTGACAGGATGATATGGGGAGCATAGTGAGATCACAGTGTTATCAAGCAGCCACAGGCCCCAGAGCCCCGTTGTCTAGAGGCCCTTCTGGCTTGGAGCCCATTGCTGGATCACCTCATCCATGATCTATAAGCCTGTTTCAAATTGTTTACAAGCAAACACAGGAAATGGGCCTTCTCAGGCTGATGAGGTTTGTAAGAAATCTCAGAGTATATTTTCTAGAACCCTGGGTAGGTTGTGATGACGTTGAACTGTTCAAAAATGGGTTGTGGATCCATAATTTGTGCCCAGTTAGCGCTACCCTAATTGGCACCACTCCACAACACTGTCATCAGCTTCTCTTCCCTAGGGAATAGATACGGTCAATGCCTCTTGCTTTTTCTATTAGGCAGATACAACACATCATTTATTAACCCAAGTAGCACTTAGTCCTTACCCCTAATGCTCTGGCCGCCATTCTTAAAGGATATCTTCTTGCCATTTTAATTAAGATATGGTCTAGAAATTATAGAGAATAAATTGACTCCTTTTCTGTAGAGAAATACGGAGAAAAATAATACTGATTATTTTTGAGATAAGGCACTTAATATTGCAGCCTGTGGTTTTCTACTACTTTCCATGAGGGAAGCTTCTTTGATCCACCTACTTATGTTACTCTTTGCTATGTGGCTAACAACTTCCTGTCAAAACCCGAGAGCTATGGCTCAGATTTTATGCTTTCATCATGGTCTCTAAATGAGACTGAGTAAATGCCTTTTGAGGTAGGTACCTCCACTCCTATTCTTACCTTTTCTGAGAAGTTCTCATTACCCTAAATGCCCAGGGCTATCCAGGTTTGAGTTCCTGGTTGCCATCTTTGGTCTTCACACAAATATCTCTCTATCGAGCTATAGCTGACTGGACAAGGTGTGACCACGTGAATTTAACTGAGTAGGTCATAATTTCCTTCCCAGAAAACTATACAGGCATGCCTTGGAGATACTGCAGATTATTTATAGACCACTGCGATAAAGCAAATCTCATGAATTTCTGGACTTCCAATGTAAAGCGATGTTCATGCTATATTGCAGTCTACTGTGTGCAACAGCATTGCCTAAAAAATGTGCACACTTTAGTTAAAGAGTAGATGAGATACAGATGGCCAAGAGGCATATGAGAAGAAGCTCAGCATCACTAATTATTAGAGAGACGCACGTCAAAACTACAATGAGATATCACCTCACACCGGTCAGAATGGCCATCAAAAAGTCTACAAACAATAAATGCTGGAGAGGGTGTGGGGAAAAAGGGAAACTTCCTACACTGTTGGTGAGAATGTGTACAGCCAATATGAAGAACAGTAGGGAGGTTCCTTAAGAAACTAAAAATAGAGCTACCAAATGATTCTGGAATTCCACTCCTGGGCATAGGTCCAGAGAAAAACATGGTTTGATGGGATACATGCACCGTAGTGTTCACTGCAGATCTGTTTACGATAGCCAAGACAGGGAAGTAGCCTGAATATCCGTCAGAAGAGGAATGGATAAGGAAGTGGTACATATATACAGTAGAATATTACTCAGCCACTAAAAACCTGAAATGATGCCATTTGCAGCAATGTAGAAGACCTAGGGATTATCAGAGTAAGCACAGTAAGTCAGGCAAAGACAGATTTCATAGGATATTGCTTATATGTGGAATCTAAAAAAAATGATACAAGGGAATTTATTTACAAAACAGACTCACAGAGTTATAGAACAAACTCATGGCTACCAGGAGTTAAGAGTCGGAAGAGAGATAGGTTGGGAGTTTGGGACTGATAGGTACACACTGTTATATCTATTCAACAAAGATATGGTTATATTTTGTTGTTATATCTAATAAAATAAGACAATCAACAAAGACCTGCTGTACCACACAGGGAACTCTGCTAAATATTCTGTAATAACCTAAACAGGAAGATAATTTGAAAATAATAGATACATGTATATATACATAACTAAAGCTAAAGGCAAAGGAGAAAAGGAAAGATACACCCATCTGAATGCAGAATTCTAACGAATAGCAAGGAGAGATAAGAAAGCCTTCCTTAATGATCAATACAAAGAAACAGAGGAAAACAATAGAATGGAAAAGACTAGAGATCTCAAGAAAATTAGAGATACCAAGGGAACATTTCATGCAAAGATTGGTACAATAAAGGATAGAAATGATATGGACCTAACAGAAGCAGAAGATATTAAGAAGAGGTGGCAAGAAAACACAAAAACACTATACAAAAAGAGATCTTCATGACCTGGATCACATGATGGTGTGATCACTCACCTAGAGCAAGACATCCTGGAATACAAAGTCAAGTGGGCCTTAGGAAGCATCAGACAGACAAAGCTAGTGGAGGTGATGGAATTCCAGCTGAACTATTTCAAATCCTAAAAGATGATGCTGTGAAAGTGCTGCACTCAATATGCCAGCTAATTTGGAAAGCTCAGCAGTGGCCACAGAACTGGAAAAGGTCAGCTTTCATTCCAATCCCATAGAAAGGCATTGCCAAAGCATGTTCAAACTACTGCACAAATGCACTCATCTTAGAAAGCTGAGCACCGAAAAATTGATGCTTTTGAACTGTGGTGTTGGAGAAGACTCTTGAGAGTCCCTTGGACTGCAAGGAGATCCAACCAGTCCATCCTAAAGGCAATCAGCCCTGAATATTCATTGGAAGGACTGATGCTGAATCTGAAGCTCCAATACTTTGGCCACCTGATGTGAAGAACTGATTCATTTAAAAAGACCCTGATGCTGGGAAAGATTGAGGGCAGGAGGAGAAGGGGATGACAGAGGATGAGATGGTTGGATGGCATCATCAACTCAATGGACATGAGTTTGAGTAAGCTCCGGGAGTTGGTGATGGACAGGGAGGCCTGGTGTGCTGCAGCCCACGGGGTCACAAACAGTCAGACATGACTGAGTGACTGAACTGAACTACAGGCTATCAAAGTAATGCTCAAAATTCTCCAAGCCAGGCTTCAACTGTACATGAACTGTGAGCTTCCAGATGTTCAAGCTGGATTTAGAAAAGGCAGAGGGACCAGATCAAATTGCCGTCTGTTGGATCACGGAAAAAGCAAGAGAGTTCCAGAAAAACATCTACTTCTGCTTTATTGACTATGCCAAAGCCTTTGACTCTGTGGATCACAACAAACTGTGGAAAATTCTTCAAGAGATGGGAATACCAGACCATTTTACCTGCCGCCTGAGAAATCTGTATGCAGGTCAAGAAGTAACAGTTAGAACCAGACACGAAACAATGGAGTGTTTCCAAATTGGGAAAGGAGTATGTCAAGGATGTATATTGTCACCCTGCTTATTTAGCTTACATGCAGAGTACATCGTGTGAAATGCTGGGCTGGATGACTTACAAGGGGAATCAAGATTGCCAGGAGAAATATCAATAACCTCAGATGTGCAGATGACATCATCCTTGGTTTGATCCCTGGGTTGGGAAGATCCTCTGGAGAAGGAAATGGCAACCCACTCCAGTACTGTTGCCTGGAAAACCCCATGGACGGAGGAGCATAGTCGGCTAAAGTCCATGGGGTCGTAAAGAGATGGACATGACTGAGCGACTTCACTTTTTTCACTTATGGCAGAAAGAGAAGAGGAACTAAACAGCCTCTTAATGAAAGTGAAAGAGGAGAGTTTAAAAGCTGGGTTAAAGCCCAGCCTTCAAAAAACTTAAGATCATGGCGTCCGGTCCCAACACTTCATGGCAAATAGATGGGGAAACAATGGAAACAGTGACAGACTTTATGTTCTTGGGCTCCAAAATCACTGAAGATGGTGACTGCAGGCATGAAATAAAAAGATGCTTGCTCCTTGCATCTGTCTGTCATCCCATTCTCCTCCTGCCTTCAATCTTGATATGTATAACTGAATCACTTTGCATATATCTGAATTTAGGACAACAATGGTAACCAAGTCTACTCCAATACAAAATAAAAATTAAAAAAAATCAAAATAAAAGTGTTAAAATGAAAAAGCACTTTATAGCCAAGAATGCTATACATCATCTATGACTTCAATAAGTCATAATCATTTTGCAGTAGTAACATCAAGGATTATTTTGATCACTATAATAAATACAGCACAAGAAAATGGTTTGAAATAGTGTGAGAATTGACCAAAATGTGACACAGAGGCATGAAGTGAGCAACTACTGTTGGGAAAATGGCAACAACCTATGCAAGGGTGCCGGAAACCTTCAATCTGCATTTAAAAAAATGCAGCATTGGGAGGCAGAACAAAGGGAAGCGCCTTGAACCCAACCCTAAGCCTGCACAGCCCCGGTCTGGGCTTGTCTTGCGCCCCACGCAGTGGATGCCCAGAGTCCAGGCCAGCGAACTGCCAGTAAGTCCCACCCTAGCGTGTTTACAGACACTGGCTGTTAAGATTGCTGTTGCCCTCAGAAATATAAAGAGAAAGGGAAGCTAGAATTTACCGAGTGCTTACTCTGCTAAGTGCTCTTCTAAATTCTATACGAATATTAGTTCAGACAGATACTCAATAAGATAGACACCCTGAAATGGTTAAGAATTCTAGACGATACAACCTACCAAGACTGAATCATGAGGAAATAGAAAAGCTTAACAGATTAGTGATGAGAAAGGATATTGAATGAGAAATAAAAAATCTAACAAGAAAATGAAAACCCAAGACCACACAGCCTCACTCGTGAGTCTACGAAACATTGAAAGAATACCAATTCTTTGTAAATGCTTCAAAAAAAAATTTAAGAGGAGAGAACACTTCCAAATTCATTCTATGAGGCCAGTATTACTCTGTTGCCAGAGCCAGACAAGGACACTGCAAGAAAGAAAATTACAACAAATATTAGCAAGCAAAATTCAACAGCACCCTGAAAGAATCACACACCATGATAAAGTGGGACTTATCCCTAGGATGCAAGGGCAGGATAACATAGACATCTCATTAATAAAGTGAAAGACAAAAAGCACCTGAAGGGATGTAAGAGCAAAGCATCTGGCAAACGTTCACGGTTGTTTAGTGATGACGGAGCTGCTAGTTGCCCAGGGTGTCTGACTCTTTGCGACCCCATGGGCTGTAGCCTGCCAGGCTCCTCTGTCCTTGGGATTCTCCAGACAAGGATACTGGAGCGGGTTGACATTTCCTTCTCCAGGGGATCTTCTCAACCCAGGGATCGAACCCTGGCCTCCTGCATTACAGGCAGATTCTTTACCATCTGAGCCACCAGGAAGGAATGTATCTCAATGTAATGGAGACCATATATGACAAATATAGAGCAAACATCATATTAGTGAAAAGCTGAACACTTTTGCTTAAGATCAAGCATAAGATATGGGTGCCATCTGTTGTCAATTCTATTTAACATAATATTATAAGTTCTAATCAGAGGAATTAGGCAAGAAAAAGAAAAAAATATGTCCAAATAGGAAGAAAGGCGTGAAACAGTTTCTGTTGGTAAATAATATGATCTTACATATAGAAAACCCTAAAGAAACTGTTTGAACTGATAAATGAATTCAATAAAGTTGTAGGATTCAAAATTTACACAAAAATCAGCTGTGTTTCTGTATACTAACAGAAACTATCTGAAAATGAAACAAAACCATCCCATTTACAGTAGCACCAAAAAATACTTCAGCATTAATTTAATCAAGAGGTGAAAGATTTTACATTGAAAATTACAAGACAGTGATGAAGGAAGTTGAAGAAGTCACAAAAGATATCCTGTGTTCATGAAACAGAAGAATTAATATTATTATAATTCCATAATACTCAAAGCCATCTATAGATTCAGTCCAATTCCTATCAAAAGTCCAGTATTTTTCACGGAAATAAAAAAATTCCTAAAATTTATATGAGACAACAAAAGTCTCTGAACAGTTAATATTAAGCAAGAAAAGCAAAGCTGGAGGCATCACACTTCCTTGTATCAAACTATATCACAAAGCTATAGTAATTAAAATATTATGGTATTGGCATAAAAACAGATATATAGATTGATGGGACAGAATAGAGAGCCTAGAAATAAACCCACATGCTTACGGTCAACAAGATTCAACAAAGACACCAGGAACGTTCAATGGGGGAAGGACAGTCTCTTCAATAAATGGTTTGGGGAAGCTGGATATTCCTATAAAAGGATTAAATTGAAACTTTATCTTACACCATATGCAAAAGTCAAAGATAAATCAAAGATTTAAATATAAGACCTGAAATCACAAAACTCCTGGAAGAAAATGTAGTGGGTATGTTCCTGCCCTTTACCTGTCTTCCCTCCAAGTCAAGTCAGCCAACCAAGTAAAACACGGAGAAGCCAAAAGTCAAATCTATTGCTCTGCTGAGGAGTAGGGGCAGAGGTAGAAATGGGAGACCAAGCTAAGAGATCAGTAGCTGAGTTGACGTGGGATTATTTTTTTACTTGGATTATTGCTAACATCTCCAGTTTGGTCTTCTTTCCTCCAATGTCTCATTCATCCTTTGTTTGCCCCTTTAAGTCCATCTCAATCCAGCAGCAGTCTTTCGAATCTGATCAGATCATTCGAAAGGCCTTCAAAGTAGCACCTAACATACATCAGCCTTTCTTGATGTGCCCTCTAGTTCCCTTTGCAGCTTAATTTCTCAAACCATACTCCCGACGTTTCTGTAGAAATATTCTAATCATTAGGTAAGAGATATTCCACCAGTAGTCCTCTTTTTTGGTATGTTTGTGCCATACTCATCTTTTAACTGTCGATGTTGAGCCTGTGCATAGCACATTTTTTGGAGCTCAGTGAGTGTTCCTGTAGCTTGGAAACAACTGGCTTTCATTTCATGATATTTGAGATGGTAAGTCTTAGTGTTTGAGCTCATGCCATTCACAAAATTAACACCGAAGAAAAAAAACATTATCAGAGTGTTTGCTGTGTGATAGGTGTGCCGAAAACGTAGCCATGGTTGTCTTATTACTACCACTGTCCTAAGGAGCAAGCTGAAATTCCAGATAACTTTTCATCAGATGTGAATGATATGCTGGGAATGGAGTGACTTAAGTCTAAGTGCTGTGAAGATACAAAAATTCCTTTTGGGGACCCTGGAGACACACCTTAAAGTGATAAGATAGCTGAAAACCAGACTTAAGAGGCTATCCTATGGAGATTTGAAGTGTTAGGATGAAAAGAGAAAGCAAACGGTGATTTCAAAGAGACCCCCAATGCCATTCTCCTAAATCATCCCACCCTCGTCCTCTCCCACAGAGTCCAAAAGACTGTTCAGTACATCTATGTCTCTTTTGCTGTCTTGCATACAGGGTTATCGTTACCATCTTTCTAAATTCCATATATATGCGTTAGTATACTGTATTAGTGTTGATTTGGGAGAATGGCATTGAAACATGTATAATATATGTGAAACGAATCGCCAGTCCAGGTTCGATGCATGATACAGGGTGCTCCAGGCTGGTGCCCTGGGGTGACCCAGAGGGATGGTATGCGGAGGAGGTGGGAGGGGGGTTCAGGATGGGGAACACGTGTACACCCGTGGCGGATTCATGTTGATGTACGGCAAAACCAATACAATATTGTAAAGTAATTAGCCTCCAATTAAAATAATAAATTTATATTTTAAAAGAATTTTATATAAAGAATATTAAATATCAATCTAAATATCTAATGGGAATCTAATCTCAACTAGAAGCTGTAGTGAATTCGTTTTGTGAATTTAAAAATAAATTATCAAAAGCCCCCTCCCCCCCAAAACAAACACACACCAAAATGACCCCAAGCAGCAGCCCTTAATTGGAGTAGTGCTGTAACTCAGGAGTGTGCTCTCCCACGGATATACTTACTTAAAACGGTGGAAGATTCTCCCAGGCAATGTTTGGTAAACCACCCAGCTGTCTGAATGGTGCTGAGATGTGCAGGATGAGCATGGATCTTCCCGACTCAAGGCTTGTTACCATTCCTAGCAGCTGGACAGCCAGGCCGAGGGAGGCCCAGGACTCCAGGGTCCTGCGGCCTCTGATCTCAGTGTGATTCGCACCTCCTCCGCGCACGTCAGGCCCTGCGAGCTGGGTCAGAGGGTTGCGATCTCCAGAGCGGAGCCCTCGGCAAAGGGCCTCCCAGCCCGGGGAGCCCGGTGGGCGCTGCCTCCTCGGCCCAGCCCCTCATCTCCCTTCGCGCGGGTCCAACGCTGCGGTTGCGGCAGAGAGCGCGAGCGCGGGTGGAGGGGGGACGCCGTGCAGGGAGCCCCTTGGGGAGAGCGCGAGCGCGGGGGTCTGCGAGGGGAGCCCCACGGGGCGAGAGCGAGAGTGAGGGTTGGGCGCTGTGCTG